>NC_056731.1:436544144-436551644 GCF_019279795.1 Protopterus annectens
TTTTAAGAGCACAACCAAAAGCTGTATACTGAATTTCCTGTTCGCACTTTATTTTAAAATCGTTTTTTTCTCAAAACTTGCATATTTTCTGTCTTTGACCTAGCACTCTTGTGTGGGGTCATTTACTGCACTGTTATAACTTGATATTACTTGTGAACCTCTGCTATCTCTGAAAAAAAAAAAAAAAATCTTGCTTTTTTCCCACTTTTCTGAGATTTAAAAAAGTTATAGTTACCGGCTTGCTGTTCTTGAACTGTTTTATAAGTTTCTGTGAGGCCACTTTTGCTTGGGCTAAAGGAAAGTCTCTCTGTTGATCAATGGCAGTGATAAACATTGAGCTGCTTCCCTGCCCCCCGTGGGAGTGGTTACTGACTTGAAACTGTAGTTTTATTGGCCAAAAGGGGTCATTTCCAAAACTCCTTCATCTTCCTCTCTTAAAACCTAGTTGCCTCGTGGTTCTGGCGTCTTTTCAGGCTTGTTGGCTGTTGGTGAAGCACCCACCAAGAGGAGAAAATGCTAAGAGAAGAAAGGAGCCACTTTTTAAATTTTAAGTATTTTTCCTGTGTTTATTTGATAAGTTTTTCTGCATAGCTGCCTAGTTTGAGCATTTTCTGGCTTGTTAAACTTGATTTCTGCATTAGTAGCTGTATTTAGAGCACAACCAAAAGCTGTATACTGAATTTCCTGTTTGCACTTAATTTTAAAATCGTTTTTTTCTCAAAACTTGCATATTTTCTGTCTTTGACCTAGCACTTTTGTGTGGGGTCATTTACTGCACTGTTATAACTTGATATTACTTGTGAACCTCTGCTATCTCTGAAAAAAGAAAAACAAAAAAAAAATCTTGCTTTTTTCCCACTTTTCTGAGATTAAAAGAAGTTCAAGTTACAGGCTTGCTGTTCTTGAACTGTTTTGTAAGTTTCTGTGAGGCCATTTTTTTTGGGCTAAAGGAAAGTCTCTCTGTTGATCAGTGGCAGTGATAAACATTGAGCTGCTGTCCTGCCCCCCATGGGAGTGGTTACTGACTTGAAACTGTAGTTTTATTGGCGAAAAGGGGTCATTTCCAAAACTCCTTCATCTTCCTCTCTTAAAACCTAGTTGCCTCGTGGTTTTGGCATCTTTTCAGGCTTTTTGGCTGTTGGTGAAGCACCCACCAAGAGGAGAAAATGCTGAGAGAAGAAAGGAGCCACTTTTGAGATTTTAAGTATTTTTCCTCTGTTTATTTGATAAGTTTTTCTGCATAGCTTGGCTCACACACAATAAACCTGACATCCTGACTATTTCTGAAACCTGGCTAAAACCACACATTAAAGACTCTGAAATAGTTCCTCCAAACTACTCCATCATAAGAAAAGACAGACCTCACAAAAAAGGCGGAGGAATAGCCCTTCTATATTCTTCCTCCCTAGTAGTTACTCCCTACAATAAACCTATTCCACGCTTCAACAACGCCAAACTACTCCTTACCCTACTACAAATCAATAATTATAAACACATATGCATAGCTTCCCTTTATATCCCCCCAGGCGATAATATTCCCACACTCGAACTTATCCTTTCCTGGCTATCCAGTAACATTAATAATGAAACCATAATCCTAGGAGATGTTAACATTAACTGGGCCCTTATCCAGTCTCCTACAAACCCCATTAACATCAACCTCTATAATTTCTCACAACTAATCACTTCAGTAACCCACCCTGCCAAAACCTCCTCCAATGGGAGTATATTAGATTGGATTCTTGTCTCCCATCCTCACTATTACACCAACAGTGGCACTCTCCCTGACCCACTTGGTGACCACATACCCACCTTTACCCACCGCTTCCCACTATCCTTCAACGAACCCATAACTATATTACTATCCGTGACCAAAAAAACTTTAACCCAATAACCTTTTCAAACTCATTACAAGCAATAAATTGGAATTGTTTAAAAACTCTACCTCTAAACAATGCGGTCTCACACTTCAACTCAACATTCTTAAAATTACTAGACTCCCAAGCTCCCCTACGGACAAAGAGAATTAAAACTAAATCAGCCCCATGGCTCTCCAAATGTACTCTTGCTACCATGAGACAGAGAGACAAAGTCTGGGCACGCTACCAAAAACGTAAGATAGCACCACTCCATAACGAATATAAAATGCTCGAAATAAAGTAAAAACTCATTACTTTTGATCGTCAAAACTACTTCCATACACTCCAAACAACAATAAAACAACCCTCAAAAATTCTGGAAAGGGATCTCTACTCTCCTCCACCCTAGTAAACCAGATACTCCTACCCCTGACCCAAATGCTCCTGAACTTGATTTAGCCACCCAATTTAACTCTTTCTTTATTGACTCTATCTCCAAACTGACCTCCTCATTCTCTAACACCTCCCTGCTATCCAATACCCCCACCCACCCCTCTCTCTCTACTTCTTCACCCTACTCCGCACCCACTAACTCATCTACCCCCTCTTCCACACAAACTCTATCCTCATCTCCACCACACCATAACTTCCCCCCTCCTGACTGCAACCTCTTCTCATTAAATCCCATACCTACATCTACTATAAAGAAACTCCTTCAGAAACTGAAACCATGTACCAATGCTCCTGATAATATCCCGTCTTACTTTCTCAGTATGGCAGCTGATACTCTTGCCTACCCCATTAGCATCTTAATAAACCGCTCACTACAAGAATGTACAGTTCCCCAAATCTGGAAACAAGCCTTTATTATACCTCTACACAAAGGTGGTAACAATAATAACATTACTAATTTCCGTCCCATAGCCATCCTGTCCCCCATTTCAAAAATCCTAGAAAAATGTGTCCAACTTCAACTCCTTCCTCACCTCCTAGACAACCATCTTATAACTCCCACACAGCATGGTTTCAGACCCAATCATAGCACTATGACTGCCCTCCTCTCCTTACTTGAAATTGTAAACAAAGCCCGTGACTCTGGACAAATTGTTTCCACCTTACTTCTTGACCTCTCCAAAGCCTTCGATACTATCTCACACAGCCTACTCTTAACTAAACTCTCCAAACTTTACCTATCCTCCTCCTCTTTGAACTGGTTCTCTAGTTACCTATCTAACAGAAATCAAGCTGTAAAATGGAAAAAAGCCACCTCTTCTTTCCTTAGTACCCCTACAGGAGTCCCAAGGCTCCATACTGGGTCCTCTTCTCTTCAATATTTTTATTAACGACTTCCACAAATCAATCCCACTCTCCAGCATCATCCAATACGCAGATGATTTTACTATCATCTGTTCTGCCTCTTCAATCACTACACACTACAAAACTCACTCAAGATGCCTTCTCTTCCACAGAGCAATGGATGCTAAGTAATCATCTAGCTCTCAATGCTACCAAGACCAAACTAATGTTATTTACTCCTTCTAAAATCACCCCTCCCAACATGAATACATTCTTAGTTACTAGCCAAAACAACTCGCCTCTTGAAATAGTGTCAGAGACCAAACTACTTGGGGTCCTAATAGACAACCAACTTAAATTTAACTCCCACCTGCAAACAAACATCAAAAAAACTCATCCAAAACTTGGCATGCTCTATAGACAGAATGCCTACCTCACAGCTGCTACTAAAATTACCCTCTCTACTTCCTTCCTTATCCCCTCCCTTCTCTATGGCGCCCACTACTAACTAATCTCCAGTCCCTTATTAAAAAACAGCTTAGCTCCTGCTATAACAAAATCGCAAAATTCGCCACCAGCCATAAGTCCTCCACTCACCACTGTTTATCCCTCCATAAACTAAAATGGCTAGAACTTCCCAATCAACTAACTTATACTCAACTAACTCTAGCCCATAAGCTTATTCTAAACCCCTCCCTCTGTCCCTCCCTTTCCTCTGCCTTTAAAATGCACCTACCTAACAGAGTTCTAAGGTCAAATAATCAAAATCTACTAGAAGTGCACAAACCTACTCATCCCCCAGGCAAAAACCTTCTTTCCTTCAGCCTCACTCATCTCTGGAACTCCCTACCTCCACTCATCCGCACCACCTCGAACCACTCTACCTTCAAAAAGTCTCTTTCCTTACATCTAGCATCACAGTGGGAATGCTCTTGCTCCCACCCTACATAACTAACATTACCTAATATCATTCTGTACAATATCTTACTTTAATCAGTTTACTTTGTTTGTTCTCTAATCTGTATTAATGTTTACATTTGTTCCACTAATTAGTATGTCTCATCTCAAAGTATTTACTGTTATTACTGATATTCCATAATCGATAAGTTTTACTCTTAGTCTGCCTTCATACTATTAATAACTGTCTGTACCTACATTGTCACTGTCAAATGTTGAATGTATATTTTGTTTTTGGAGCTTTTCTCCCCAGGACTCCATTGAAAACGGGTTCTTACGGTCCAATGGACTATCCTGGTAAACCAACTGCAATAAATAAATAAATAAAATAAATAGCTGTCTAGTTTGAGCATTTTCTGGCTTGTTAAACTTGATTTCTGCATTAGTAGCTGTATTTAGAGCAGCTGTATACTGAATTTCCTGTTTGCACTTAATTTTAAAATCGTTTTTTCTCAAAACTTGCATATTTTCTCTCTTTGACCTAGCACTCTTGTGTGGGATCATTTACTGCACTGTTATAACTTGATATTACTTGTGAACCTCTGCTATCTCTGAAAAAACAAAAAATAAATCTTGCTTTTTTCCCACTTTTCTGAGATTTAAAAAAGTTCAAGTTACAGGCTTGCTGTTCTTGAACTGTTTTGTAAGTTTCTGTGAGGCTATTTTTGCTTGGGCTAAAGGAAAGTCTCTCTGTTGATCAGTGGCAGTGATAAACATTGAGCTGCTTCCCTACCCCCGTGGGAGTGGTTACTGACTTGAAACTGTAGTTTTATTGGCCAAAAGGGGTCCTTTCCAAAACTCCTTCATCTTCCTCTTTTAAAACTTAGTTGCCTCGTGGTTTTGGCATCTTTTCAGGCTTGTTCGCTGTTGGTGAAGCACCCACCAAGAGGAGAAAACGCTGAGAGAAGAAAGGAGCCACTTTTGAGATTTTAAGTACTTTTCCTCTGTTTATTTGATAGGTTTTTCTGCATAGCTGCCTAGTTTGTGCATTTTCTGGCTTGTTAAACTTGATTTCTGCATTAGTGGCTGTATTTAGAGCACAACGAAAAGCTGTATACTGAATTTCCTGTTGCACTTAATTTTAAAATCATTTTTTCTCAAAACTTGCATATTTTCTGTCTTTGACCTAGCACTCTTGTGTGGGGTCATTTACTGCACTGTTATAACTTGTTATTACTTGTGAACCTCTGCTATCTCTGAAAAAACAAAAACAAAAAAATCTTGCTTTTTTCCCACTTTTCTGAGATTTAAAAAAGTTCAAGTTACAGGCTTGCTGTTCTTGAACTGTTTTGTAAGTTTCTGTGAGGCCATTTTTGCTTGGGCTAAAGGAAAGTCTCTCTGTTGATCAGTGGCAGTGATAAACATTGAGCTGCTTCCCTGCCCCCCGTGGGAGTGGTTACTGACTTGAAACTGTAGTTTTATTGGCCAAAAGGGGTAATTTCTTAAACTCCTTCATCTTCCTCTTTTAAAACCTAGTTTCCTCGTGGTTTTGGTGTCTTTTCAGGCTTGTTGGCTGTTGGTGAAGCACCCACCAAGAGGAGAAAACGCTGAGAGAAGAAAGACAAGATGATCAGCTTTAGCAATTGGCTTATTTTCTGGTGTCATTCAAAGGGGATCCAGTGTCTGTCTGCCTGGGATGACATTCTTGACAAGCCACGCTGCTTCGCAAGGGATGGTTTGCACCTGTCACCCCTGGGATTCCGGATATTGGCTAAGGCTCTTGCCACCCCCATAGTGCCTTTTTTAGGCAAGGCTCAAATTCTAAACCTACCACCCTAGAAAACAAAAATGGGAAGAAACTAAGGGTAATGCTGCTCAATGCCAGAAGTCTAAATCTCAAAATGCACGCTCTCGAGGCCCTTCTTAGTATGGAGAACATCGGTGTCTGTGCTGTGACTGAAACCTGGTTCAAGGCTCCTGTGAGCACCCCGGCACTATCAGGTTTTACCTCATATCATGCGTTCCGGCCCCAAAACCCGGACCACACCACAAAAGGAGGGGGTGTATCCATATTCATCAAGGATACCCACACCTCCAGGTTGGTGGTAACGCACGAAGCATCGGAAACCATCCAGGTGCAATTAACCATAGGCAAAACTGCTCTACAATTTGTAGCATGCTACAGGCCACCATCTCAAACTCAGGAACCCCACACAGCCTTCCTGAAGACACTGGAGGGTATAAATGTATCTCCAAACACCATTATATTGGGTGACTTCAACTACCGAATATAGACTGGGAACATTACTCAAGCCCCAACTTTCTAGCCCAAAGGTTCCTGGAGTTCATAAATTCAAATGCCATGGAACAACTAGTCACCGTTCCCACAAGAGGGGAAAATATACTAGATCTCATCATCACAAACATGGGGACAAAATGCTCCACACGGAAGTTTATCCCTCATTGGTGAGATCAGATCACAAACTTATCTCACTGGAAATCCACATCCCACCCCCACCCCAAACAAAAAAGATCACAGTGAAGAACTTCTCTAAAGCAAACTTCACACTACTCAAGACTGGTGTGGTATCCTTCAAGGCCCCCGAGCCAGTGGAAACCACAACCCAAGCTGCGGAAGCCCTTACAAATGCCTTCTACGAACACCTCCAGGACTGCATGGATAAGGCAATCCCTCATAAAACCAAGACTCTTTCCATCAAGGGCAAACGTCCAGTCTGGTGAACCCCAGCCATAAACAAACTTTACAATAAGAGGAGAAAGCTGTTACATGATAGAGCAAAATCCACAAAAGAGAAGACACCCTTGATCATTATTAGTAAAAAAATACGAGCACTCATAAAATCATCCAAGGCCAAATTTGAGAGAAAAATTGCAATAGATTCAAAAGACAATAATAAGGCCTTCTTCAGCTATGTTAGAAACCTGGGTGGAAACTCCCAGATATGCGCAGAATTAGTCCAAAATGATACAAAAATCACTGAACCCACAGACATTGCCAACAGACTGGCAGACAGGTTCAGTGCAAACTTCACCCCCCTCTCCAAAAGGAGAGATAACTATCCCAGTGGAGTGTAGCCTCCCAGACATCTCTAATGCACAGGTGAAAGCTGCTCTCTCTAAAGCTAAAAACACAGCATCAATGGGACCGGATGGTGTCCCCGGCTGTGTGCTACACGAACTCAACGAGGAACTAAACCCGCATATAAGGCAGCTGTTTAATCTTAGCCTTACCACAGGATACATGCCCAAGGAGTGGCTTACGGCAACTGTGGTCCCACTCCACAAAGGCGGTACCTCTACGGACCCTGGAAATTACCGCCCCATAAGCTTAACAATCCTGGTCTGCAAAGCTATGGAGAGGATCATAATGGAACTCATAAACAAAGACATAGGGGACTTGCAGACATTGGACCCGACCCAGTTTGGC
>NC_056731.1:436931644-437056644 GCF_019279795.1 Protopterus annectens
GGCAGAGCAGTGGGTGTCAGTGACATGCATAACAGTTGGTACTGCGGTTATCTGCACATGCCCTGTCAAAGACAGCACTGTACCTAGGGCACTACAAGACAACTGCCAGAAGAACATGCTGGCCAGATCCAGACAGTATTAACCACACATACACATAGCTCACTGACCCCTGCATATTGTGGACAAGCAACATGTTTTCATGTGTATTGGTACAGCCCTGCCAATGTGTGCTATGCTACTATTTCTCTGCAAAGATACATGTTTCTGCATTTGTGTGGGGATATGGGGGGGGGCACACCTGCCAACTGTACACATTTGCACAGACTGTGCTGATATTCGCTTTACATTTTGGTTCCATTTACCATACTATTGTGCCCTGTCTTGGGGACTAGAGGCATATAAGTAGAGAGCTCAGGTCAGGTTGTACTGGCATACATTTGAGTCTCAGACTTCTTACCCTTCATAGCCTTACTGCAAATGAGGGTCCTGCTGTGCTATCACTGTGTCAGTCTGTAGGGGGTAATTCAACATTGCCACCATTTGTGTGCCTTTACCAGACATTTCTTTGTGGTTTTCTACAGCTGACTTGCTGTGTGGGTGTGAGGGGTGGGTATGGGACCCTCACACTGACATCCATGCCTGTGACCTATGACCCCCCCCAATTAGTTGTCCCCACACATATACTGCAGTGGGATTTGCCATCTTGGGCACTACTGTATAGTGTGTGGAGGACAGTATGGCCAGACATTTCCTGGTGTCTCACATAGCTGTCACTTGTGAGCTGCTATCCCAGTAGGCCACCACATTCTCTTGTATGCATGCAACATTACCATAGATATGCTAGCAAAACATGCTAATCCATTCATTTATTGTTAAGAAACTGACTTACTTTGTGCTTGCGGCAGTTTTGAGAACGGTGCTTGAGGGCCACCCATATTGGATGCACACAGTACACTGCCTATACATGGTAAGGTACAGGTAATGTGATATGTGTGTCATCAATTTTACTGTGTGTGAGAGTCAGAGAGAGGTGTCATTTCCTGGGGTCCCTACAGTGTCAGTGTGTGTGCTATGCATTGCCTCTTTGCCAAGGCCGGAGCATACTGGGCACACCTCCATCTGCCTACAGGAGCAGGCTCAGGGGCCTCTGAGTCCCTCTGTGCCTGTGGGGACCTTAGCAACGGTGGTAGGCTGTGTGGCCCTTCCCCATGCTGTTCCTATTGCAGCTGCTTCCCCAGGATCATATTGTGTAGCATGGCACATACTATGAACATATGTGCACATGTGGCTGGAGAGTCCTGCAAGGCTGCACCAAATATGTCAAGGCAGTGGAATCATGACTTGAGCATCCAAAACACACACTCTATAATGATTCTGGTTTATCCATGTACCTCATTATTGCATTCTTGTGTGGATGTGTGTGCATTTCTGATGGGTGTCATCATCCATGATTCTAGTGCATTGCCAATATCCCCCACCAGATGGCCATACAAGATGCCCCCTTGGCAAATGCCTGATACAGCTGTGATGAATGCCAGATGTGCGAGTCGTGATAACTTCCAGGACTGCCAGTACACACAGTCATGATAATGTCCTGGCCATTGCACACAATCTGGCAGTTGATGGAGGGAAAGCCCTTGTGGTTTATGTAGACCCTACCCTGTTCACCGGGTGGTGCTTTGATGTGGATGTGCGTGCAGTCTATGGCACCCAATACCTCTGGGTATTCTGCTACATGGTGGAAGAGATGCATATTTCTGGTCCTCTCCTCACAGGTGTTGGGGAAGTAAATGTGCTCACCAGCATGTGGTAGCATGGCATCCAGGAGCTGGTGGAGTACCCTGGATGTAGATGCCTGTGAGACCCCCATGATGTCCCCAGTAGGTCTTTGGAAAGTACCTGTAGCTAGAATTCTTAAGGCTATACATACCTTGGTATCCACTGGGATGGGTTCCCCGCTGTTGGCTGTAGGTCTGAGTTGAGGCTGGCACAGCTCGGTGATTTGCTGTAGTATGTCTCTGTCCACCCTGTAGTGCTCTAATATCTCCAGATCATGTAGCCCCTGGTAAGTTAACCTAGGTCTGTACACTCTTCTCCTCTGTCTGTTGTGGCTGCCACCATTATCATCCTCTCCACCCTCAGCCTCTAGCACATACTGAGGATCAAAGCAATGGCAGTCCCTAACATTTTTCCAGTTAAAATTTCCCACATGTGTACACCAATGGTGCAGAGTTTGTGGGAAAAAACAGACTGTAAGGTGTTTCCATTGTTTATAGTGTTGTGCTGCAAATGCTGCCTATATGATTGGCTGACTATGATGCACTCCAAATGCTGTCTATGTAATTTGTTCTTGATTGCTTTTATTCTGATATTTTCCATTTTTGATTTTCTTCCCTTCTCATTTCCTCCTGGTGCCCAAATGTAAACAGTCCTGCTATTTCCATTTTTTTTTTCAGACCCAGTGCGCACCGTGCAAGCCCATTTACCTAATGTAAACATGAAGGATTGGCCCTCCCTTGGGTGTGAACATGCTGCCCATTTCGTGGAATAAGTCAGTACAGCCTCAAACACACACCCTTGCTTAGCTGTGCTTAACTAAGCTTATCTCTGCATCATAGGGCTCCAGTGTGCTTACAACATTCCTGACACACACCCTTTTCATGTCTGTTTCTCCTCCTAGTTACACTATCCTGCTATAGCACCTACATGGTTAGGTGCAGTTTGAAACTTAGAAGATTTTTGTGATTCAGTAAATTTCCCCTCCTTTGCATACAACACTGCCTTAGTCTATAGTTACAGTATTAACGCGAAGCCTTTCCCCTTGACAACCAGTGTTCCCTGGTACTGTTTTGATTCTGCATGCCATAGACTATAATGGCAAAATGCAGATCTCCCCTAAAATTGAGTTTTTACATTTTTTTTTTTATTTTCCGCACAATCCCATTTGCGTGCTGCTGCCCTATGCTTAAACGGTCGAGATCGACCAAAAAAATAACTTTGATTTTTATAAAAAAGAATCAGGTTTCCATGCCAATGGCCATATATTTGCCCATTGGCATGCCTAAACACTATAATGCATGCTTTTTTGGAAGCTGTCATGCCTCCGTTTTGTTATTTGTAGAAATGTATTCAGTTAGTAACTGAATACATTTCTGCAAATAACACTGTTCTTGCATGGATACCTGCCAGCTTGGTGAATCACTAATTTACCTCATTTGCATGGTTTTCACCAGCAAATGAGGTAATTAGCATTCTGCAGTCATGTCCATTCAGGAACAGTGTAGGCACGCTCGTGCAAGTCAGATCAGCTGTTTGCTGGATCGCTCGGCGTCCATATTCCATGCAGGAACGGCTACACTATTCCTGCACATAATTTTAAGCTTAATGAATCCCAGGGTATATCTATCATCTTCCACTGAACACTCCATATGCCTCCCTTCATTAATTCTTGCAAATAGCAAATAGTGATGTTGATAAATTCATACAGCAGTAAACTCTGCAGATAAGTGCCTTTGCAACACAGTGACTTGCACGTGTGTGTGTGTGTGTGTGTGTGTGTGTGTGTGTGTGTGTGTGTGTGTGTGTGTGTGTGTGTGTGTGTGTGTATGTTCTCGTGTTTTTTTTTTTGGGTGTTCTGGTTTCCTCTTAAAATCCAAAGATATGTTGCATTTGGTGGATGATTGGGTACTCTGAATCAGCCACAACTGTGAATGTGAATGTGTATGTGTGGTATGGAAGAACAATCACAGCACAGGTAGCCAAGTGAAGTTAGTAGAATTTGTTTATCTTGCTTTGTTTCTTTGGCCAATTGATTGTAAAAGAAGACAGTTTTCCTTTAGCGTTCAGTGCATGGTTGATTATGTTCTTTGTAATTCATTTGCAAGACCTACTTTACCTAATTGTAGGATTCAGGGGGCTAGATTCTATCCATGAAAATAATGCCATATGGTAGGAAATAATCCTTAATGGGACATCAGTCTATCACTAGACATAGCCACCCTGGAATACATACCACAAACACTCTGATCATTACCTGTTTAACTAAAGTATGTCTTTTAAGTGTGAGAGGAAACTGGTGACTCTGTTGACTGAAAACTCCTCACCAATGGCACTTTAGCCAGAAACCACACAAGAGAATTAAGCACTGCAAGGCAGTATTGCTATTTCCAATGCTATTTAGCATTTTTTCGATTCTTGGCTGGAGTGCGGGGAGTGCCTTCTGTGTGGAGTCTGCATGTCCTCCCTGTGGTTAGGTGGGCATTCGAAAGACATGCGTAAATGGGCGTGCCTTCATTGAAGGTTGAATGTTGAGCTGGCACCTCGGCGTTTGTGAAAATCTACTGCCAATCATTAGTGGACCGGAGTTCCGCTGTGGCAACCCCTAACTGGGAAAAGACAAAGGACAAACAAACTAAAAAAAAAAAAAAAAAAAGTTTTTCATGTTGAAAACAGTTTCAACCTAAGCAAGCATAAACAGTTATTCTCTTAAAATTTATATTTATTTAAAGTGCAACTGACAAGCCACTAAAATGAGAGAGACTTGGTTAATTCTCCATTTAATTTCCTGCCTGTCTAACCATGACAATTGTAAGTGTGCACTTAGATACAGGCAGGGTCGGCTCAGGTCAAGTAGTGCCCTAGGCAAAAGGACTCCACAGTGCCCTAGTCCTGGTCTATTTACACCATCCAGTTAACTGGAAAAGCCCCCCTGCTAGAGTGGCACCCTAGGTGGCCACCTAGTTGGCCTATGCCTAAGGCCGGCTATGGATACAGGAAGTGTCTTTACATGCGTTGAGTGGAACCCCCCCCCCCCAGATATGCTGGGGATTTGAAATATCTAAAAAAATGAAATACATGAAATGAAATGATGCATTTTTAGCATACCAAAAATGCTGCACTGAAGAAAGTACATTTAAGTATTTTCTTGTACTTTTAAGTAACTTTTGGTTTAATTATTGTCATATGTATTGCTGACTTAAATGTAAAAATATCTATAAAATTGGTGGTCTGAGATATTAAACATAAAAAAAAAAAATACTCAAGTCAAGCCCCTCTAGACTCATGTTCTGCAATGTACTGCTGTTAACATGTTTAAGTTTACCAAAACCCAATCACAAATGGTACTAATAGCTATTATTAATATGACATTTACAAGAATCACTCTACAAAGGGAATCAGAAACTGACAGCATTAGCATGCATGCTCATACAAAATATGCTACACTGAAAGACGAAAGTATAACCAGAATATTGAAGCTTGAATGTCAGCATTGGCATCTCTCTATGGGCACCCACACAGACCAAATACTACGTATGCATCAGCTGTATCTGCTGAAGCTAAAATCTCAATGAAACCAGATTCTCAGCGCTTGTTACAGAAACCAGACCTCTCATTAACTGAGCAAAGAAAAGCAAGCATACAGAGTCACCATACTGTGGCAGTACAGACAGCACATAGAAAATATCTGGGGTTAATGGTGAATCAAGCCAAACTCAAAGGTCCATATGGCAGAAATTATGACCTGCCAGCCCAAGAAGCAGGTTAGTATTTGGTGATGCCATAGTATATAGACCATATAAAACAAACACAGTCCTTACTGGATGTTATAAGGAGTCTGTGAGAGAGTACACTGTGTAATGTAGAGGCAGTACATACATTAGTGTTAGCATTAGCGCCAGGGGAAAAAAAGCTGCTAACTTTCTTGCAAGCTTTCAAACCATTTTAGTCATATGGCTGCATACCTACATAACATTACTTTTACTAGAAGTATTATGTCAGAGTTACAGTGACTGTAGCTTGTACTACATGATCCTACATGAGAAGCTGGCAGTTTTTACCTAGATTCAGAACATACTGTATCTTGTATTAACAACTGCACTACATGTGCACCCACTGTGTACTACTCATACTTTTAAGGCTTACAAAATAAATTCAGTGATTGTTATGCACTTACCTAACTTTACTTAAATTACTATTTTATTATTTTTTACCATCTCTGAGCTGTGGAACATCATACCTTTTAGCAGCTTACAAATACCCCTACATTCCAGAGCATTTTCTGAAAAATCAAGCTAAAAAAGGCAATATAAGTAAATCTATATATTTTATGAACAATGAAAACTATTAAAAAGATACAAACAACAATAAGAATAGCATCAACACACACATATACATGCATAGACACCATCACAAAACATCAGCAACAACAGATAAAGATAAATCACATCAGAAATATTTGGTACATGATTCTAAAACTCTTCTGCAATAAAAGTAGAATGGTTTGGAGGGAAAGGTATATCTTGTAGAAATATGCCACTGTTGTGGAACAAACTCACTATCTACATAAAACAAAGTTCATCCCTGTCCATATTCAAGCACAACCTAGATCTTTGGATGGGAAACAGAAATTTACCCCAAGACTGATCCTGTATGCTAATGGACAGATGTAGCTCCTAAATGCTTTATCCCATGCATGGGGCCTCCCCTCAAATTATCTATGGTATGATCCCACGTATTCTCATTAGGGGTAATATAGAATTAGCTACCATGGGATGGGTAAGGCCAATCAATAAATACATAGGATAGGTTATTTCAAGCACAAAAAAGGAAAACGGCTAGGCTTAAAATGTCCCAGAAGGGCAGGCATTGAACCTATAAGACAGAATAGAAAGAAAATCATAAATAGTTTTCAGTATTTAGTGCTCCTTCATTTCAGTGATGTCTCCAGTCCCCCAACCAAAACCAATTTGGCTGCTTCTTCATAGCTTCCACTGCCCCTACCCCAGGTAATTTATAAATCCAAACAGTTGCATTTGTAAAACAGTTTGAAATAAGTTAACTTAATCCCAAAACCCCCTCAACTACTACTTACTGCATTGTGGTGACAGCCCCAAATGAGACTAGATTTAACCTTTATGTACATGCAACACTACATGCAGAGACCTAAAGATTATGGAACCCCTGCAGCTGAGCTTTTGCTAGACAATGAAACTGTAGTAATTTCCTACTTACACAAATCATTCTTTCTTGATGAATTGTAATGCACAATAAAGGTAACTTTTAAATTAACTGTAGTGCTCCTGCCACTTTCTGCTTCCTGCTTGAAGGATTCTGTAAAAGTATCAACACAGGACAGTTATGCAATTTATAGGGACTTCTCTACCATTTATTGGGGGATGAGTTTGGTGATAGGTGAAAGGGACAGACAATTTGTGAAAGAACAGAGTAAGATCAAAACACCTCTGCAAACTGAAAGAACAATGGAGGAGTTCTATTTTAAGTAGCGTTACTTAAAAGGAAACAAAATAACTGGCTATGCCACTACTAGATGCACACCCATATATGGAAGAGGTCAAACAGTGCAGTAGGAGATCACAGCATGTCAACCAAACCTGGAGCAGGTAACAAGAGATTTACTGATGGTACTTTCATGCTGTTCATTTATTTTAGGAAGAAGAGGACTGAGAAACATCATTTTTAACTCGGTTATTGATAAATGATCATGGAACTTAATGACCATGATTGTGCATCAGTAATCCATAGAGTAGCCACAGAAAGTTTGCCAATGTTGATATGAATTATAGTCACTGGCAGCACTGATGAGGTCCCCCATAAAGCACAAGGCCCGGGCAGGTGGCTAAGCAGCCTTGTGATGGATGTGGGTTTGAATGAAGGGCTTATAAAGAGAATTCCAATTGCCAAAAAAAAAACGACAGTGTTAAAAATTCCTCCTGGTAGGTTTTGCCACATTTTGCCTCTGTGGGATGGAGTTCTATATTACTTCATTTTCAGTTCTACATTCATCTGATTAATAATGACATATATTTTCCTCATCTAACTTAACTTTTAAACAAGGCAACTCCTTTATTACCCCTAATTAGCTTTATAAGCTTTAGAAATTAAAGTTAAGGGAGGAATCTATCCTTCCTCCACCACCCATTACAGCTATACTATAATTCATTTTAATGTATATGAATACATGATCATAGTTAAAAATAATTTACAAATCTTCTCATACCATGTGGTATTGATAAAAAAGCTATTGTTAGGGATCTACACTTTTCTTTCATCTCCAATAGATAGAATCAAGTCCCTTGAAGAATACTTATCGCTTATCACCTCAACCATCACTACTGTTCAATGGTGAATGTTTATTATTTCAAACTCAGAGCCTTCTAAGGGGACATTACAAGAGTTTGCCAAGAGAAAAAAAAATAATCATATACATCTTTATTAAAACAATTAGCCAGTGCACTCAGGCTTCCAACACTTCTAAAGTCCAGTGACAGGCAGTTCCACAGGTTATAGATTCTTCCATGAAATGACCCCCCCCCCCCCAAGCTGTGTTATAAACAGGATTATATAATAATAAACTAATTCCCTGTGAATATGACCTAAATTCACTACCTAATTACAATGCCTTTCATCATTGTTTACACGTTCATACATTAATGTCAGGTCACCTCTTACCAAATGAGATAATATAGAACAGTGTGAGCCTGAACAGCCTGTTCTCATAACTCAAATGATTGCCCTTGGTAATTTGCCTAGTATAATATTGTTATATTATTTCTATAGTTGTGTGTGCAGTTGTAGACACACAGGTAGGTATAGAATACATGATGATAATAGGTCTAAAAACTCCCTTATAGAATTGGAGTAAAACAATTTCTTTTCTACTGGTTCTACTTCTTAATTTGTCCTTTATAATCATGTGGCCACTCCTAGCTGTCATTTGCATATTTTCTCTGCATGTAAGGCCACTATCCACAATAATTTCTAAATCCTTTATCTTGTCTTCTTTTCCAAGTATGACATTATTAATGGCATATGGATAATGTGGATTATTTTTACCACAGTATAAAACTTTCATTTTTTTTAAAATAAAATCCATATAATTCATTAATGGGGGATAACAAAGGTCAAAATCGGAACAGATTTTAAATATTACTCTAATAAACATAGAAAGCTGCCAGAATACTTGGGTTTGTGTTATAATGCATTTCCTGAAGGATATCAAGTGTAAACCAAGTGTGAAACTCAGATGACTATCATTACTTAATGACTTCAATTCTCAGTGATTCAGTGATTTACCAGACAACCACACATTTTATGAAAAGCAGATCAAAAATATGAGGTAAAAATCTGGACATTCTGTGAAAATCTGGACAGTTGAGAGGAGAGTTCATTTTTGAATGGTTTATTGTTTCATTGTGTTCATGTTTACACTCCTACCCACCTTGTTGTTTTTAGTTTTAAGTTACCACTGAGCCAATAACAATGCTCATAACTAGCCCGTTTAAACTGCTGAAGTTGACAAACCGCAGTATCGTAAAGGTACTGGAGGTGCAGGAAAATGATAATCCAAGTAATCCAAGTAGAGAAGTGAAATATGGTTTTAAAATACAAAAGTATTTATTTTGACAAAATCACGTTAAACACTAAGAAGCGTTTTTCATTCCAACCATGTCGGAACTTCATCAGACAACAACTTCCCCTATTACAACCACATTTATAGGAATTAACCGCTGTAAGCAGTTAATTAAATAAAACACATTAGTGTTTAATGTGATTTTGTCAAAATAAATACTTTTGTATTTTAAAACCATATTTCACTTCTCTACTTGGATTACTTGGATTATCATTTTCCTGCACCTCCAGTACCTTTACGATACTGCGGTTTGTCAACTTCAGCATTTCTGTGTTTCTTCAGTTCCTGTTTTTTGTAGTTGTTCGTTAGTTGACTACCGTAGCGTGATGGATGGAGAGGGGGACCAGACACAGTCGCAAGGGAATCTTACCCAATTATTGAACCTAATTAATGACCGACTTGACCGCTTATCGGACAAAGTAGACTGTGCTACCAACTCCAGCGGGACATTTAAAGCCTCTACATCGGCAGCAGGTATACCAGATGGAAATCAACAACTTCCCCAAGAGGGCGGACTAATACAGCCCCAACGGCGCCGGCTGGCCGAGGCCAGAGAGATCAGGGAGCCGCGCTCCTTCAATACGGACAATAATTTCAACATAAAATCGTGGTTAGACATGGAACTCAGCATGGACAATTCAAATGAAGGTACTGAGCATCTTTTTAATAATGAAAACAGTGAATGCTTAACCGACAAACTGAAACTTTTTGATAACAAGCTTTTTAAAGTTAAAAAGCTACAATTAGAATTAAATTATCTAAACAGATGTGTGCAGGAAAAAATTGTACCGAAAGGCTTAAGACATTATTCCTATCCTACTGGCCTTGAATATGGGTCAGAATTCTTTAATGAATTAACAGCCTTGTACAACAACCATGGTCTAGAAATACTAAAATGCATGATTAAGCATTACAAAGTTTCTCTTGAAATTTTAAATGATGAAGTTACATTACTGGAACATGAAATAAAAGTTGATTCAGACTATAATAGGTATAAATATGAATATGACAGAAGTTTAAACAGTATAGCGCAACAAATGGTTAAACTAAAGGGAAACAAGCTTAAAAAACTGCAAAGGGATCTCAAAGCGTACAGTGAAGGGGTAGAATTTCCTAAACCACCTAATATACACAACCCTTCACCTAAGACCAATGGGAATCCCTATCAAACAGCACCAAAAGGAAAAGAAAAACGTTTACCATCTAGAAATGTGGCTATTACTAAAAGCAACGTTTTTGCAACAACTTCTGGTAATATAAATACAGAAGATGAAATCTTTGAAGATGAAATAAGTGACTTTGAACCGGGTCAGTCCTACCAACAGGTTAATAAAGCAAGACAAAACCAAGCCCCACAAAAAAACTACAAGGGGGGGAGGGGGAACAACTGGTCAACGAATCCAATACAAGGACAGAAACGGAGGTACAATACCAGGAGCAACAACCAGTATCAGGGTTAAAACTTTATGAAACCCTATTTAACTCCAAAAAAGACTTTAAAATCTACAACTACACTGAATGCAACATCGACCCCAGCTTGGTGGAATTGTTTGCTAAAGGAATGACCTTTGTACCCACAAGAAATTGTAACATCTCTGAATTGATTATTGACTTCAAACTGTTTATACGTAAACTTAATTTAAACATGTTATTTGGTAATAATAGCTACAACACCAATGAACTAAGGATAGCTAGTACATTTAACCCACCTCAAAATGATGTACTTAATATGTTTGAACATCTTTGCACTAGTGAATTTAGAGATCTAATGAAACATTCTGGTAAAAAAAGTATGGAAACTAACATGTCAGAAGGGGAAAAAACACTACTAACCCTAATTAGACAACTACCTCTGAGACTAATGAAGCCTGATAAGGGAGGAGGTTTAGCAGTCCTGTATAATGGAGACTACTCTAACATTATGTGTTCAATATTAGAGAGCGACACCTATGAGGGGATAAGTAGAAATGAATTAAATCAAGCATACAATAGAATCAGAATGTTTTTCAGTGATTTATATACAGATGGTATTATTGATATAAAACAGCACACATATATTACAATGATGGCACCAAGGATCCCAAAGATTTTTGGGATACCCAAGTTACACAAAAATTTACTAGATCCACCATTTAGAGCGTTAGTGGATGCAAGGCAGTCCATGACATATCCATGTGCCAAACTCGTGGACTGTATGTTAAAAAAGTATGTAAAGTTGGAAACCCAGATTCTTAAAGATTCCTGGTCCTTCTTAGAAAGTATGCAGGCTACAATTTTTAATAAAACAGCGAATTTTCTAACAGTTGACATCTGTGACTTATATTCATGTATACCACATGCTATAGGTATTGAGTGGGTAGTTGACTTTATTAGAGCCAAAGGAGCAAATGACAACGAACGCATTTTAGTTGAACAACTACTAGACATCATTTTGGAAAACAACTTTGTATCCTTTGAAGGCAAGTTGTTTAAACAAAAAATTGGAGTAGCTATGGGCTCTCCAGTAGGATCCAGTTTTGCGAACCTGGTACTAGCCCACTGGGAAAACAACTATATCCTTAGTAGTCACTGGATGAACAAGATATCTTGCTACAAAAGGTTCTTGGATGATATATTTATCATCATAAATGGAGACGAACATGTTGCAGATGAATTAGTGGATTATTTTAACTCAACCACCACATTCTTAAAATTTACAAAAAATTTTCAGAAAACATCGGTCAACTTCTTAGATGTTTACCTGACTAAAAATATAGATAAATATACAGCAAAGATTTTTAGGAAGGAAACATATTGTAACAGCTATTTACACTTCACGAGTATGCACCCTCATCATCAAAAGAAATCTGTAGTCAAAGGACAACTAGTTAGGGCAGCAAGGATGGTCACTCTAAATGAGGATTTTGAGGAAGAATGTGCATTCTTGCATGATATGTTTATAAATGGAGGATACCCTAACTCATTTTTGCATGCAATATTTCAAGAAGTAATTGAGAAAAAAAAAAGGGAATATATAAACCGATTTTGAACACTGTATTAATATCAAATAATTCCTTTGTGTATAACACTAGCACAAACCCCCTTGAGCAAACAGATGTTAATTCTTTACCTACAGTGGAACAAGGATCGAATGAGGTAGTAGAACATAACCAGGATTTTACTATTGCCTTTACATTTACTTACTGTATAGAAGCACTAAATATAGGCGAAATAGTGAAAAAATACTGGCGTTTTTTATCCTTAGACAAAAATCTATCTAACATCTTCAACTTTGGACCCACTATTTCATACAGAAGGGGGTCACAATTTAAAAAAACTATTGGAAACTAAACCTAAAATTAAGAAAGCCAGAAGAGGTACCAAGAAATGTGGGAGTTGCAATCACTGTCCTTATATAGAAACATCTGAAAACTTCACCATTAGAAATGAAACTTTCTATGTTGATGCATCATATAATTGTAATTCTAGAGCAATAGTTTATTTAGCTCAATGTACAAAGTGCCCTTCATTCTATGTGGGCAAAACAGACAGACGATTACAGGATAGGATATACGAGCACAACTATGCCATTGCGAAAAACAAAGATGAAAATGCTCTGGCTAGACATTGTGCAAAAAATTCAGGCCATACATTTAAATTTATGGTGATTAACCAAATTTTGAAAAAAACTGAGGAACAGATTCTCATTAATGAAAGTCTACTAAAATTAGAACTTGAGAGAAGTGAACTTAAATGGCAATTACGGTTAATGGCCTGTAGTGATCCAGGCCTGAATGAGTTCTGCTCGATAGCATGTATTCTGAAAATTAAAAGTTTATTTAGGTAACCTTTATTTAGGTGACATTTATATATACACGAACAGACATTATTCAATAAATACATATATATAAAAAAATGAGGTTATATACTTATATGTATTTATTTTTTAGCTTTTAATAAGCTTTTTAATATTATTATTATTTTTTATATATTTATAATATACACTATTCATTTTATTGTAATATATATAATTAAATTAAATTGGATTATTTGATTATTAAAAATGTATTTAGGTATTCAGACACTACATGTGTGATTAACTTCATTCTATTTTATTTTATTTTATTTTATTTCATTTATTTTAATTAGGTATACCCTATAGTTTTACACACATATTCTTAAATATAAAATCGGTGTCTGCATGTAGTACAGTCTTAGAGTAAAAGATATGAATGACTAATATTAGGGTTTATCTGTTAACTTATCAGATAAACAATTTCTTTACTTTACGGTTTTCAGTCAGTAGATAGGGTTCCGTATAAGCACTTGCATAGGACTATAGTACTGTATTTCAACACACTTTAAGATCACTTATAATGTACTATCTCTTTAAATACAAAGGGCTTTTGTGTGTTTTATTTAATTAACTGCTTACAGCGGTTAATTCCTATAAATGTGGTTGTAATAGGGGAAGTTGTTGTCTGATGAAGTTCCGACATGGTTGGAACGAAAAACACTTCTTAGTGTTTAACGTGATTTTGTCAAAATAAATACTTTTGTATTTTAAAACCATATTTCACTTCTCTACTTGGATTACTTGGATTATCATTTTCCTGCACCTCCAGTACCTTTACGATACTGCGGTTTGTCAACTTCAGCATTTCTGTGTTTCTTCAGTTCCTGTTTTTTGTAGCCTGTTTAAACTATCAGGGCTTGCTGATATACTTGGCTCGATTTTCCTAAGGGCTTTAGAGATCATATTCTCAGTAGTAATTTGAAGTCAACATTAGTATTCTCATTATAGCTGATATTTTCTACATTATTATTCATTGATAGCTTTGAGAATTTATCTGAAAAAAGAAGTACCAGCTGGTAATCAAATCATCATCCTTAAGTATACTAGGATGGTTTTGTTGTCCTTCCCTACAGTTCCTTAGATTTCTAAATACAATTTCTTTTGTTATCAACAGTGTTGGAAGGTCTTTTCTTGAATTCCTTATCAGCTTCCTATAATGGGTACCTACCTGTGAATACCTTGTTTTACTGACCTTACTAGGACACTTCTCATATTTAAGTCACAGTTTCTTTTTATACTTATTAAGTCTTTTCAATGTTTGTATCAACATCAACATCATCAACCCTTTTCTCATTTTCTACATGCGGTTGAGGTGGCATGTCAGCCATCACCATCTATCTCTGTTCAATGCCAATCTCCTATCTTCTTCAGTACTCATGCCTGACTGCTGCAGGTCTTCTCTCACACAATCCATCCACCTCTTTGCTGGACACCCTTGTTTCCTCTTGCCTTCTTCCTGTCTCTCCCAAATCCTTTTCAACAGATTGACTTCTGCTTTACTGCATGTGTCCAAACCATACTAATCTGTTCTTTTTGATGCTCTCTGCAATTGGAGCTACTTTGGCCACTGATCATATAACCTCATTTCTTCATCTGTTCCGCAGTGTGTATCCTACCACTCATCTCAGGCACTTCATCTCCATCACCGCTAGCTTCCTCCACTGCTCTGCCTTTACTGACCAGGTTTTTTGTACCATACACTAGTACTGGTCTCATCACTGTCTTTTACACCTTACTTTTTAGCTTGGTTGGTATTCTTCTGCTGTACAACACCCCTGATATTCTGTCCTATTTGGCAACAGCCCCTCTGATTCTAGCTTTGACTTCTTCATTCAGCCTTCCCTTCTCCTCAGGCACCACCTCCCCATACCTGAACCTGTTAACCTGTAACAGGTTTTGTATCCACCACTCATTTTGTATTTTACATAAGAAATAATTGGTGTATGCATATAATTGTAAAACATATCCCAACACTCTTGTCATCCATTACTTTTTACCAGTTCCATCTTGTTAGAGCCTTTCTAAGAGCTGTAAAATCTGCTTGATAGAATATCAGTTTTAGTTTAGAAACCTCCTTCACTGAACTAGTTGTTTTTACTAACTACTCAATAAATACAAAAAATATCTGAAACTGGTAACTCTTACTATGTAATGCTTTCATTTAGTGTCACTTAATCCTTTTACAAATTACATGCAGTATTCTGCCCTTTCTTGTTGCTTTATCAACTATTTGAGTGTACCTACATGTTTCACCAATAGTAATCATCAAACCCACCGTTACACAACTTTTAACAGGTGTACCCCACTCCATTACTGTGACATTTAGGTTTTCTGTTATCACATTGTACCCTTGCTGAAAGTATCCTTCCAGTACAGAACAAACACTTTCAAGCTATGGCTAGGCTGTTTGGATGATCTAAAAATAAGTGCCACTTCCCATTTTATTTAATTAGCACAACATGAGCTTTATACTACTATTATTCAATACATTATATGATTTAATCTGATTCCATCCCATAGAAATAAAGATGTGAAATGATGGTCACTTAGAAGGCAGTACTCTTTATAGGTTCATACGGGAGTACTAGGCTAATGGCCCTAGAGTTTTTACAAGACTAGCACACAGGATTACCCTGGCATCTTGCCACCTGACCTTAGTTCCCAGTGCCTCTGTCGAGTAGAGCCACTGGAGTGATCCCCAGGATGAATTTTGTATTTCCCATCCACTCAAGATTTCTCTTGAAGAGGGCCAGTGAGGTGCTCTGTTCGACATGTATGGGAAGTCTGTTCCTTAGCATAGGCAGTCTTTGGGTTATGAACCTGTCCCTCCAGCTTGTTCTGTTGATTGTGGTAATGAGGTTGAGATCTCTGGAGCATGTGGTGCAGAGGGATTCGGATTTCTTTAGATGTAGCATTTCTAACAGAGCTGGGTCAGACATGCCTTTGTGAGTCAAGCAGAGATCGCCTGTAAGTGGGTGATATGAGACAGAGAATAGTTGGAGCTTTTTTGAGTCTGTCCATATAAGACAAGTGTTTAAGGCCTAGGAGCCTCTTTGTGAGATACTTTTGCAGCCTCTCCAGTTGTTGCAGGTGTCTAGTGAGGTACATGCCAAATGGGGCATTGTACTCAATGACTGGCCTAATGAGGGAAGAGTAGAGGGAGACAATGACCTCTTTCTTCCTGGATGCAAAACCCTTAGTAATGAGATGTGGCACATAGAAGGACTTTCTGACCACAGTGGCAGTGTGGTGGTCAAAAGAGAGGTTGCTGTCAATCTGTGTTCCCAGATCTCTTGTAACGTCTTCTGTGTTCAGCAGACTACCATTGATATGGTAATTCACGGGAACTGGGTTTTTCCCAAAGGGGATGATGACACATTTTTTGACATTGAGCTTAAGGCCATGGTTCTGATACCATTCGTTGGTCTTAGTGAGACCTTAGTAGGATGTCAACATCACTTGGGGAGTTAATAATAGCTCCCAACTTGCAATTGTCTGCAAACATTGTCAGCCAGAGTCCCTTTGTGTTGGCCTGGACTTCAGAGAAGTAGATACCAAACAGGAGAGTACCCAGGACCGAACTTTGTGGGACTCCATTCGTGACTGGTCAGCAGTCTGATTTGGAGTCAGCTACTTTCACACTGTGGGTTTTATCTGTGAGCCAGTTTGCAACCCACCTAGTGATATAGAGACTGATGCTTAGCTTAGTGAGTTTTTCTATGATTCCTGAGTGGGGGATAGTATCAAATGACTTGGGCAGATCAAGGTACCTTGCCTTCATCCACACCTCTGGTGACTGACTCAAAGAAGTCGACCAGGTTGAGCAGGCATGATCTACCCTTCTCTAAACCAAACTGTGTGGGATCCAGAGTTTGGAGATTTCCTATATCCTTGTTTATTAGGTCCATGATGATGCTGTGACACCCATGCCCTGGCCCAGCAATCAAGGAGCCTCAATCCTCACCACCAACACCAGGGAGGTCATCTCCTAGAAGAGGAAGGATAACTAATACATGAGTAACATGAGTTCCCTGAGCCTTGTCCTGAGGTTCAGGGCATATACCACAACAGACTCCTTGTGAGACTCACACTCACCTTCCCACTCATCTCAATTTAAATCTAGAGGTCCCCTCACCCTATGCCCATACAGCAACTCAAAGGGTGAAAAACCTGTGGATTCCTGGGGAGCCTCTCTGTAAGCAAACAACAGATGGGGCAAATATTTGTCCCACTCTCTCTTAAACTGATCCGCAAATGCCCGTAGCATGGACTTGATTGTAGAGTTTAACCTCTCAACAAGACCATTAGTCTGGGGATGGTAGGGGGTGGTCTTCATGTGCTTCACCCCACAGCACTAAAACAGACAAGCCAGTAGGTCTGACATAAAATTGGCACCTCTGTCAGACAGTATTTCCTTTGGGAAACCTACCCTGCTGAAAATCTGTAGCAAAGCATTTGCCACCTTCTCGGCCTCAATGGAGGACAAAGCCACTGCCTCAGGGTATCATGTAGCATAATCTACAGTCACTAGGATATACTTTTTCCCTGTGGAACTTGGGGTACTCAGAGGACCCACAATATCCATCGCAACCCTCTGAAATGGCTCCTCAATCACAGGCAAAGGCATCAAAGGAGGTCTCACTTTGTCTCCTGCCTTGCCTATCTTTTGGCACTGCTCACAGGTCCTGCAGTACCTTGTTACATCTCTGGAAATTCCAGGCCAATAGAAGTTTTGCATAATACGCCTCTTTGTACGTTTTATGCCCATATGACCTGCAAAGGGAATATCATGGGCTATGGCTAGAAGCGCCAGACGGTAAGCTCTAAGCACTACCAACTGCTGTACTCTCTCACCTTCTAGCCCTCCCTCAGGGGTCCACTCCCTGTACAGTAACCTTTTGTTCCAGTATACAGATTCCCCCTTCCCTTGAGAATCAGGTGCCTCCCTAGCTACCTGCCTCAGGCCTTGCAATGTAGGGTCTGAGAGCTGAGCCTGTCTCACGTCTCTCCTTGTAACACTTCCCAGCTCCCCTTCCACAGGAAGTCTGGCATCCTCAGACAGTGGTACCTCACTGTCAGCCTGGGTACTACTACTCACCTCTACCTTTGCAGTCACTCTGGCCAAGGGAACATCAGTACCCACAAGCAGCTGTGGCTCACCTTCAGTCTCACTGCTACAGAGCAGCTCCCCCACCTGAAGTAACCACACCAGCAGTTCTGGCTGCAAGTGTGCAGTCTGTCTGGGTCTCCCCCAGGCTACCAGACTTACATGCTTGTCTCCAAGCCTGACTGCATGTAACTGCACAAGCGCAGGGTACTGCACTATCAAAATCATTCCCTATCAGGACATCTGCAGGTATATCCTCAAACACACCTACTTGCTGGCTTCCTTTTCCACCCTCCCAGTCAAGGTAAACCCTAGCCAAAGGTATTTGGAATGGGATCCCTCCTAAAGCCCTGACTGGAGTAGACTGCCCAGGCAAGTAGAGCTCCTCTGTAACCAGTGCAGGCTTTACAATGGTTATATCAGAGGCTGTGTCTCTCTTAGCAATGGCCTCTTTGCTATTCACTACAATAGGATATAATCTCTGGTGGTAGTTTGGTACCCTTGTTGTCCCAAGACAACCTACTATAGGCATTTTGTTTTCCCACTTACTGGCTCTTTCACCTTTTGTTTCCCACCTTGCCTCCATGGACACCTGTATCCCACATGGCCCCACTGGTTGCATTCAAAACATTTAACCCTAGTTCCTGGACTTATACCTGGACTAGTGGCTTCCCCTGCTACTGGTGGATTCTGTTGGGGCAGTCTGTGCTGCCCACCATGGGTTCCTTTAGTCCAATGAGCAGTACTAGGGGTCTTTTTCCTGTGCAGGGCTGCCCTGCTTGCTAGGTATAGGTCTCCCCTCTTCCCCAACTCCTCTGAAGTAGCCCACTGTCTATCAGCTAACCAGATCCTCATGTCCTCATGCAAAGTACTAAGGGCAGGTTCCCTTACCAAAAGGTCTGCCAGCCCTTCAAAAGTGGTGACCTGACATCCACTCACCCAGCTATGAAAATAAGTGCTCAGTTCAGCAACATATTCACATACATTTTCATCTGCCTTGCATCTATGCTCACAAAACTTTTTCCTATACATTTCAGGTGTTAGCTTAAAAGATTCCAACAAGTGTCTTTTTACAGCAGTATAGTCAAAACAGTCAGTGTCATACATTTTTGCTAAAGAAGCTACAGCTTTACCATGGAGTAAGGGGGTCAGGAACTGTACCTAGAGTCCTTGGTTAACTTCATACTGTTTACATACCCGCTCAAACATATGAATGAAGCTATCAAAAATATCCCCCTCTTTGAACTGTGGAAGAAATTTGCTGACCTTTTGTGCTTCTGGGGTCCGGTTACTCCCTTCCCCATTACCTCCATGACTCTGGTGAAGAGTCAGCATTTCCCTCTCATGCCTCCTCTGCCATTCATTTTCCTCAGCTTGTAGATTCCTCATTTTCCCAGCTGCTTCTAGTGGCCTCCAACTCAAGTCTCTTTAGCTCCAGCTGGATTTTTAAGTCCATTGCAGAAAGGTTGAGCTGTCCATTCTCCGAGGATATTGCATCTCCACTGTCAGTCTGATTGTCCTCCAGGCTGCTGTTTTTTGATGCAGCTGTAACCAAAGCTGCAATCAGGTCTGCCTTAGGTTTCTATGCACCAGTCCCCTAGCCTGGCACATCTCCACCAGCTGGCTCCTTGTCAGCTTTCCATACTCCTCTGCTGACATGCTGCCTGCTCACCCTAACACTAAGCTAACAAAAGAAATAAAACAATTGTGATCTGAACTCTGAGTATACACTGCGTGGCTGTTTTAGAGTACAGAACACTTTTAGAGATCTCGGTACATAAGCTACAGGAATTTGCTCTACCCACACCACTACAAGCCAATTAGTGTTTGCCACGTAATCAATATGTGATGTGGATCCCACCACAGCAAACCAATATGTGATAGGATATTCCAACCACTGCCACCAATATGTGATGCCTGAGCCCTGGCCCAGCAAACAAGGGGCCTCAATCCCACCACTGCCACCAATATGTGATATGCATGCCCTGGCCCAGCAATCAAGGAGCCTCAATCCTCAGCACCAACACCAGGGAGGTCATCTCCTAGAAGAGGAAATGATAACTAATGCACACAGTAAAGTACAATTTCCCTTAAGTGCACACAGAGATCACAGTCAGTCTGGGGATGGTTGCTCCCTTGCTCACCAGGTCCCCAATAAGACTCCCCACTGGCACAGCTATAGGGTCTAGGTATCAGCCTAACTGGGCAAGCTAAAACCTCCAGTACCCTCTCTGTCCAACCAGTGCTTCATGTCCCTGCCCAAGTAGCTGATACAACACACACACACTTTGAGAAGAGGTTATACAACCACACAGACCCTCCTGGGAAAAGGCTGACACAGGTTCTCCAGCTGTGCCTCTCTTACCCAGACCATGCAGTAGTAATTCCTGCCACCACCCAGCTAATAATTATCAGCTACTAAAAGGCCCTTAAAAGGGTGTCCAATTATTACTGTGCAATATTATAATCCAATGGTAGTATGACTAGACAGTCCAGGCTTAATTTGGAGTGACGTAGACAGTAAAATCTGTAAATATGTAATGTACTTTAGAGGTTAAATTAGCTCTACATAAACCAGCCACAGGTAAAGGTTTTAAAATATTTAATAATAAATAATTAAAACACAAGACAAAACTACTACACCACATAGATATCTAAGAGTTTAGAGATCACACAGAAACTTAAAACAATACAGTAGGACAGGTCTGATGTCAAAGAAAAACACTTATCTAACTTTCTAATCTTTAGCTAATCTTAAGAGAAAACACAGTGCTATAATCTTACTTGCATACATAAAGAGCAAGCAGTGCTGGGTTAGATGTCCAAGATCAAAATGCCTACAGTCTCTCACTCAACAATAGTTTTTAAACACTAACCAACAACTCTCTAAGGCCCTCCCAAATTACATCATTTTGACACTTAGGTTTTCTCAGGCCACAAACTGCATTATTTATCAAGCTAACACCTACTCAGGAAACTACAACAATACAAGGTATTTCACATATACACTCTAGCAGAAACCAGAGTAATAAAGCACCTTCCACATGTAAATTCTGGCCTTTAACTTTAACCTTAAAACAATGGGAATGAAACCTTCATCCAGACCCACTGGATCCAACTTGCAAAACATCAGAGAGATTCATAATATCTTTCCAACTTCAAAAGACACATTTGAAATGCTTGGCTTGGTTTTCCTTTCAGCAGATGGCAATGTTGCAACAATCTTGAAGTTTACATTTTACAGTGTTTTCTTTCATTTAAAAACACAAGCCTGTATTTTACATTTATTTATACAGTTGATAGAATTATGTATCGAATTCTATTTGACTAGGCTGGCAGCCTTCGCCCATCTTCTTCCAATCTTCACAGATGTGTTCCATAGCTTTGCATATCAGACTTGTCAGGCTAATGGGTCTGTAGTCACTCCTCCTTTGTGGAGAGGGAGGACTGTAGCATGGTGTCATTCGCTAGGGACAAAGCCTGAGGTGAGGCTGTGATTGAACAGGGCACACAGGTGATGTGCCAGTTCACTCTGTAGTTCATGTAGAGCACAGCCAGGGATATTGTCAGGTCCCTAGAAGCTGTATTCTTGGCCTTGGACAGTGCTGTTTTAACCTGTGCAGCAGTAATACTGGGTGCCTGGCAATCTACTGCTATTGTGATTGTTCCTTGGGTGGGGAGAGAGGGGGTAACGTTGGCATAGAATCTGTCAGCCAGTATATTGGCAATGTCTGTTGGCTTGGTATAGGAGGTACTATTGTACAGTAGCTAAGAGCAAATCTAGGTATTGCCATGGAGATTCTTTACATAGCTATAGAAGGCCTTGTGGTTGTCTTTACTATCTGCTGCAATTCTGTTTTCATAGCTAGCTTTATAGAATTTGATGAGGGATCTCAACTTTTTGTTGAGGCTGATAAGGGAGTTTTCCCAGTCTTGGGACTTCACCTTATTCTGCATCAGTTTCCTCCTTCTGTTGTAGAGTTTGTTTATGGCAGGTGACCACCTGATTGGCTTCCTTTTTTTGGAGGAGAGCACCTTGGTTCTGTTGGGTATGGCGAGATCCATGCATTTGAGTACGTGTTCATACAGTGCATTGGTGTATGATTTGGTGGTCATGCAACTATTCTCCATTTGCATGGGTGCTGTGAATTTAGCCACCTGTGTTTTTAGGAGCCCAAAGTTAGCTTTGGAGAAGTTTTTCATGGTGGTTACCTTTGCAGGGGGTGGGGGTGGGAGGGATGTGGATTTCCAAGATGATTTGTTTGTGGTATGATCTAACCAGGGAGGAGTTGACTATTTGTGTAGAGCAACAGTCGCCCATATTAGTAATGACCAGCTCAAGGATGTTGCTAACTCTAGTGGGGGTAAGGTCCAGGGCATTGGAATTAACAAATTCCAGGAAACGTTGGGCAAGTGTATTGGTACATGAGTAGTTTTCCCACTTAATGAAGGGGTAGTTGAAGTCACCCAGTATGAGAGTATTAGGTTGGACCCTAATACTCTCCAGGATGCTTAGGAACATGGAGTGCAAGTCTTGGGACATGGTTGGGGACCTATAGCAGGCTACGACCTGATTCGCTGTCTTGCCCAATGTTAGCCGCATGTTGGGCTACCAGTCTAGAGTGTCCACATCCTTTAAGAATATGGAAACACCACCGAATTTGGAGGTTCAGTCCAAGTTCTGGGGCCAAAAGGTGTGGAATGATTTATAGTCTGGTAGTGCAGGGGTGCTTTCTGCTGCCTTGAACCAGGTCTCTGTTACAGAGCAAAAGTTGATGTTCTCCATTTTAAGGAGTGCTTTGAGTGAGTGCATTTTGAGATTTAGACTTCTAGCATTGAGCAGCATGACTCTCAGATTGCATTTGTTTGTAGCTGTTATGGTGGTAATTTGGTCTTTGGAACACCGCCTAAAAAAGGCACTATAGGGGTGGCAAGAGCCTTGGGCAGTATCCAGAAGCCCAAGGGTGACAGGTGCAGGCCATCTCTGGCATTGAGGTCTGTCAATCCTGTCATCCCAGGCAGACAGATACTGGATCCTCTTAGAATGACACCAGAAACCTAGCCAATTGTTGAAATCAATAATTTTACGCTTGCACTGTGGTATCATTCTGGGTGATGTTAGGAGGCTGCTTAGGGCTAGGGTCATGCCCACCTGGGCTACATAACCCGAGAGCTCCTCTATGTCTCTTTTCATGTAATCCATGGAGGTACGTTTCTGGCCATTCACACCCACATGTAGAATGACAGAGTCAAATTTGTACCTGTTGTTGAGGGACCTGAGTGTGTGCATTATGTGGTGGATCCTGACACTTGACAGGCAGATGACTGCTACTTTCTCCTTATTCAACCTAGTGAGTGGGACATCAGTGTGCCTCACTATTGAGTCACTTATGACTAGTGTGTTGGGCATGCTGTTTTGCCTTAGGAGCTTTGGTTTAATGGCACACTGTTTAGGAGAGTTATGTGTCTTGCGATTAGTGTTGTGTTGTGGTGGTCGAGTGCGTTTCTGCCTTCGAGGTCTCTGCTGTTTGGGTAAATTTTTATTGAGAGCCTCCACGAAGGTGGGTGTGTGGCTTGTGTTTTTATGTGAAGGCTGTGCTGGTGTGTGTTCTGGAGGGCTATGTGTTCCATGTGGTGTGGTGCAAGTGTTGACCATCTCCTCCTGACCAGCTATTCTGATCTTGTGTGCGTGGCTTCCAATTTGGATATATAAGTGCATCTCTTGCAAGTCTGAGTGTTGGGAGGTAAGAGGTGAGGGTTATCAGTGTACATGAGGCAGTTGCTACATTACCTAAGGATGCCCAAGTTCACCAGGTTAATAGGAGAAAGCATGAGGAACTGACCTTTGGACATGCCTGGAGGGGTGGACATTAATAATACGTACTGGAGCTGTTTCCATGTAGGATGTTTAGTGCTGGTAGCACTTTTGTGTACTACAATAATTGCTACAAGAAGTCTGCTAAAGTGCTAGAATAATAAGCTAGTAAAAGTACAGGAGAGGAGAGAACTAGCAGATCTAAGGGAAACATTGAAGCGCATACTTTTTCGTACTGCTCAGAAGCTTACAGTCCAGGATGCAGCAAATCTGTAGGCTATATAGGCTACCTAGTGCTTACCACTGCCACTGATAAGCTAGAAGGCTTCCCTCCAACACAGAAAGGCTTGGGGGCTCAGAAGCTTACAAACAGTCTTGGATACAGCAAACCTGTATCTGGACTTGACTAGTTACAGTAAAGGTGGGAAACAAGGGCAAACGCGGGCTTTTAAACCAGAAAGGTCAATGAAATCTTTTCATTCTAGCCTGAGCTGTAGTAGTTAAAATAATGATGTCCTAGTGACAAATCAGCAAGGTTTACATTACACCTAAATACCATTATATAATTGATATTCTAGAAATGATCAGGAACTTTGGATGGCATTTAAATAACCCCCATTGTATCTTTAACTGTATCAGATAAAGCTCATCCATCTGCAAGGGAAGTTAAAATGTTTATCAGTCATGTAATAAGAATATATTAAGATTTCCTCACAATGTTCAAAAATGTTACAAAAAGGAGTCAACCCAGGGTTGGTTATAGCATTCATCTCTTTCTCCTCTTCTAATATTACTTGAATAACTGCTGAAATACATTTTCAAAAACATGCCCTGCAGCTCACTTCTCCAGACACTCACTCATACATGCACTGAAACTTATACACAGACACAGACACAGAAGCAGACATGCACATACACACACACACACACACACACACACACACACACACACACACACACACACACACACACACACAGACAAGCATGTGCACACAGATATACCCACTCATTCACTGACACCTATTATACACTTAGATACACAAACACACACACACACACACACACACACACACACACACCCACATACACATAAGCATGTGCGCACAGATATACACACACATGCACACTCATTCACTGACACCTATTATACACATAGATACACAAACACACACACACACACACACACAGACACACACACACACCAGTCGTGTAGACTTTTTTTTTTACTTTTCTTATTGTTATTATTTCTACATTTTGTTTTATTACACTCAACTATAATCCTGTTATTATTATTTCTTTTTGTATTTCTTCATTACACTACTTCTATAATTCTCAATATGTGCCGCACTGAAAATGTAATGAGTGGCAAGGCAGTTTGAAGAGGCACATTATTTCTTAACCTATTTTGGTAATGCTCTGTGGTGTGCTTGTGCCTCATTCGTATAACTGCTGTACCTATTTATTTCAGATATACTGTTTCACAGGAAAATCACATGTCTGATCGGTTTAAAAAATAGCAGGAAATGTGCATACCACAGCTTAACCTCCAGTCCTCTGGTGGTTTTGGCACATTTCTTATCTTGAAAAAAAAAGAAGTATCTCGGAGACTACTAATCCCATATGTTACATTTTCTGGTACATACTTAGTCTCTAAAATCATGGTGCAAGTGTAGACTTCTCATTTGCATTTGAAAGTACACCATCTTGATGAAATGTTCTGATACAAACTAAATGCTTGCGATATGTGTAAAATGACATTTCTCTCTGACTTAGTAAACCTAATTGTTGTCTCACAAAAACATCACATAAACCATGAAAAGGCATGGATACAAAACAAAAGCTAAGAACTAAGAAATGAACGTTCTAGGACCTAATGTTCGGTTTGTTATCTCCTGTATTTATTTCAAACTGAATTTGGTTTCCATGCTTATAGCCAATTACTTTATCTAAACATACTTCTCAACTTCTTTACTCAAGAATTTTGAACATTGCCAAAATAAAGTGTGTGTGTGTGTGTGTGTGTGTGTGTGTGTGTGTGACAAAGGCCCAGACTTAGGGGAAATATTTTTTAAATATTAATTCACTTAAAATGGATAACAGGTTTTACATCAACAAGCATTTCTGAAGACTAAGAAGTATGAAACTCTAGTGTGTAGTATTATTGACTGACTATAATCCTGAGTGATGTATGAGAAGATCAAATATTTTACAGTGAAGATGGCAAAAGTATGAGGCAAAATTAGGATAATTCTATGAAATCCAGGTACATGTGAGAGGTTGCGACTGAAAAGGGACTCCGGACCAGTAAATAGATAAAAATACATAAAAATAACTAAAACCATTGTTTTTCATCATAAACTTTGTTTTCCAAATGTCATTGTTTCAGCTCAGCAGACGTCAGTGGGATAGATTCCAAAGTCAGTGTTGTAAATGTTCTGAGAACACTTGCAGTTCCAAAATAATACCTTCATAGCAAATGCACAGAACAGTGCAACTATTCCAATGACAATCTCAGTAGCATGTGCAGTCCCAGAACATGAAGGCAGTCTACTTCACCATCAGAAGTTGTAAGTAAAATAGAGTTGAGAATGTCAACAAGTTATATCTATTATTATTGCCTTAGGTGACTGTATGCACTCAAAGATAGATGAAGACTGTGCCAGCTTCACCAAGAGACCTAGGCTAAGCAACAACCTCCGTATCACTATACAAGGGCACAATTCCACCAGCAGTCTGTGAGTGGGAGGTAAAAGGTTGATATTTCATGAACAGGTCACTTGCTTGTGCAAGCACTGTACAACCTGTGTGCACTACATTTAACAGCACACAACCTGTGAATAGTATGCCCCACTGAACCTGCTTCATACCCGTGTCTAGTTATTCTTGCATTTGAGATATTCTAGGTCCACATGGAAGTACTGTAGGAGTGCTCCAGACTACAGCTTTCTGTATTCTAGATGCATTCCAGACTATAGAAGTTCAAACCATTGTTCCTATTTATTATAGTGCTTAATTTCCTAAATGCTTGAAATACAAAAATATATAAATATAAAGTAACGCAACCAGAATGTTTACAGTCAATTGATTTACATTTACATCACACATATTCTCAACATAATAATCTTCCTAGTATTACCTAGCATGCAGACAACAATTTCATAGGTTCATAGGTTCATACTAGGCTATCTGCCCTGGGGCATTTATAAGCCTAGCCCAATTGTGTTTGGCTTATGCCACCCCTTGATTTGAGTATACTGTGCCCTTTTTAAAGTTTAGTTTACTGTGCCTCTGTCTAATAGTGACACGGAAGTAATCCCCGGGACAAACATACGATCCCCCATCCACTCATCAAGATTCTTCTTGAAGAGAGTCAGTGAGGTGCTCTGCCTAACATGAATTGGAATTCTATTCCAGAGCGAAGGGAGCCTCTGGGTTATGAATCTGTCCCTCCAGCATGTCCTATTTATTTCTGTGCTGAGGTTCAAGTCCCTCGAGCGCGTGGCTCTAAGGGATTTAGATTTACTGAGGTGGAGCATGTCCATTAATTCTGGGTTGGACATAGCTTTATATGTCAGGCATAGATCGCCTCGAAGTATGTGGTATGCAACTGAGTAGAGCTGGAGTTTTTTTAACCGAGCAGCATATGGCATCTGTTTGAGTCCCTTGATCCTCCTGGTGAGGTACTTTTGGGGTCTTTCTAATTGCTGCAGGTGTCGGGTAAGGTACATCCCAAAGGGGGCATTGTATTCTATGATGGGACTGATGAAGGATGAATAAAGGGGCAGGATTACCTCTCTTGATCTAGATGTGAATCCTTTCATGATGAGGTGGGCTATGTAGAAGGTCTTTCTAACCACTTTGGCAATGTGGTTGTCAAAGGAGAGATTGCTATCAACTTGGGTCTCCAGATCCCTAATTACTTTCTCTCTACTTAATGGGTTACCACCTATGTGGTAATTTGTGGGCACATTGTTTTTGCCAAAGGGTATGACTGTACACTTTTTGGCATTTAGCTTTAGACTATGGCTCTGGCACCAGTTATCCGTCTCTGCGAGACCTTTTTGAAGGATGTTTGTGTCAGCTGGAGAGTCGATTATGGAGCCCAGTTTGCAGTCATCTGCGAACTTGGTGAGCCATAGTCCTCCCACATTGGCCTGTACCTCAGAAAAGTAAATACCGAACAAGAGAGGTCCCAGGACAGAACCTTGTGGGACGCCACTTGTGACCGGTTTCGAGTCTGACATGGCTTCAACAACTCTGACTCTGTGGGTTCTGTCTTTGAGCCAGTTTGTGACCCATCTTGTGACATAGGGGTTTATATTTTCCAAGAAAATATTTAAATATGTCAAATAAAGATATTCACAACTAAGCATGAGACAGAAATGACTATAAATCACACTAAATAAAGACTGTGGGCAGGATTCACGATGGCTTGCACGGAGTCTAAGAGTCATGTAAGACTCCATGCAGCCATAGCGATCCAGGAACAGCCCGAAATACCGTATAAGAGACCAGCTAAAATGTCTCTTACACGGGCAGGGTGTGGATATGCTAATTACCTCACTTGCAGCTGAAAGGCATGCAAATGAGGTAGATTAGTGATCCACGAAGCTGAAACCAGTGCATGTAAGAGTCGTGTTAGGTGCAGAAATGTACTCAGTTGACAACTGAGTACATTTCTGCAAATAACACAATGAAGCCATGTCAGCTCCAAATAAAGTGTGCATATGTGTCAGGCAGCATGCCAATGGCCAAATATGTGACCATTGGCACGGTAACCCGATGCAAACATGAAATAAAATAAAATTATTTTTTTTGGCGATCGGCGAGGTTTAAACACAGCGCAGCCCCGCGCAAACGGCCTGCGCTATATAAAACATAAAAATAAAGGTTTGAAACCCACAAATGTGGGTTTTATGCAATGCATGGATTCACAATGCAGGGACTAGCAGACCAAAAACAACATGGCCACCGTTTAGTGGTTGCTAAGGGGGGAAGCTGAGTGTAAGACACGTAACTAAGCATTAGTAGGCAATCCTATGTAAATGAGTGGTAGGATAGTGAATCTCACTGTCACATAGCAAATGAGCACATTCCGTGTAGTGTAAGAGTTAGATAAGGGGGAGTAACAGAGTAGGAGATAGGTGACATCACGGGGGGAATGTTAGAAAGAAATCAAACTCATTGGAGCAAAGTGCTATGTGAAAGATGTCAGTCACACAGCATAGAAAGAGGAGTGTCAACAGATAAGCATGGGAAAGTCAAGAAATGGAAGGTGTACACTGTGGCTAACACCAAAGTTTCTTGCTGTGCGTACATGCGCACATGTGCACGCTGGGAGGCGCGAGTAAAGACAGAGTGCGCACGTGTAAGGCAGAGTAAGCATGTAGGAGCCTGTTTAAAGATCTGTAAACCTGTTTGCGCTGGTGTGCACGTGTTTTAACCTGAATAAGCAGATTGTAGTCCATGTAAGCATGTGTGCACGCGTGATAGCCACTGTGAGCGTGTTTTCGCTGGTATGCGCGCTGCTCCCCCCTAAGGCAACAGAGAGGAAAAAGGAAGCAGAAGAAATAGTAGGAAGCTAGCAGGGAATACTGGTAGAGCTAGCAGGTGAAAACAATTAGAAGCAAGCAATTACACAGGCAGAATACTAGCCCAGCCCAGCAATTAAAACACTGCAAACAGCATTGCAGTATGTTTCTCTCAAGAGACACTGCAAGACAGGAGTAAGCTATTAGAAGTGAAAACTGAAAAAGCTGCACTCAGACCAAACATGCTAGGGCCTGCCATAGCTGTTATAAGGAGACATAGGAGACTTGCTGAGGGTGGTGACAATGCAAATGCTGCCAGACAACCCACAGTGAGGAGATGGAGAAGAGTGTACAGGCCCAGGGTCACCTACCAGGGGTTACATGAGCTGGAGATAGTGGAGCGCTATAGAGTGGACAGAGACCTCCTGCAGCAAATTGTTGAGCTGTGCAGGCCACGCCTCACACACCGAACCAACAGAGGGGAACCCATCCCAGTGGAAACCAAGGTATGTGTTGGCCTAAGAATACTAGCAACAGGTACCTTCCAGAGACCAACTGATGATATGATGGGGATCTCACAGGCATCTGCATCCAGGGTACTGCACCAGTTCCTGAATGCCAAGTCGGCACATGTCGGAGATCATGTATATTTCGCCAATTCCCATGAGGCATTGGCCAGCAATATGCCACTCTTCCAGCAAATAGCGGAATACCCTGAGGTAGTGGGTGCAATAGACTGCATGCATATATGCATCAAGGCACTAGCTGGTGAGCGGGGTAGGGCCTACATCAACCGCAAGGGCTTCCCCTCCATCAACTGCCAGGTCGTGTGTGATGCCCAGGGCATAATAATGAATGTGTGTGCTGGCTGCCCTGGAAGCTACCATGATTCCCATATCTGGCATCTGACGCAGCTGTACCAGACATTTGCCAATGGGGACATCCCACATGGTCACTTAGTGGGGGATGCTGGATATGCACTGGAGCCATGGCTGATGACACCCATCAGAAACGCACACACACCTGAACAAGAACGCCATAATGAGGAACACGCACAAACACAAAATGTAATAGAGCGTGTGTTTGGCCTGCTCAAGTCATGGTTCCAGTGCCTGGACACATCTGGTGGAGCCTTGCAGTACTCACCAACTACATGTACCCAAATTGTCATGGTATGTGCTATGCTACATAATATGATTCTGCGAAAACAGCTGCAGCAGGACCAGCATAGGGCCGGGACAAACAGCCCCCCACCATTACCAAGGCCATCACAGGCAGAGCATGACTCGGAGGAGGAACAATCTGAGCCTGCCCCAGTAGGCAGAAGGAGGCGTGCCCAGTATGCCCTGGCCTTGGCAAAGAGGCAATGCATAGCACATACACTGGCTCAGTAGTAACCCTGGAAATGATACCCCTCTCTGATTCACTCATATAGTAACAGGGACACCTAACATGACACAACCTGCTTTCAAACATGTACAGGGAGTGTAGTATGTGCATCCGACATAGGCAGCCCTGCAGCACCACCTGAGGCATGATTGCCATGTGTTAAGCAATGTAACACCATCTAGTATATGCAAATGTGATGACCCTGCCTAACATCTCACCCTCACCAAGCATGATGCCAAACTATGAAGACAACAAGATCAAGTACAATAATTGGCTGAAGTATTGCTGTTAGCAAAGGGAAACAAATGGCTGACAGCCTGGGATGACATGCCGAGCAAGACATGATGCTCCACCTGCTAGGGATGACACGCACCCAGCACACCTGGCTGTGTGGATACTGGCAAAGGCTGTTGTCACCCTCACTGTGCCTTGAATAGGTAAGGCTGGAAACACAAACCCACCACCATAGGTAGCACAAGGGATAACAACCTGGACGTAATGCTACCCAATGCCAGAAGTCTAAACTACAAGGTGCATGCAGACCAAACCCACCTCAGCATGGAGAATGGTAATATCTGTTCTGTAACAGAAACCTGTGTCAAGGCCCAGAGGAGCACCCTAATACTACCAGGTTATGCCTTATACCATGCTCTACAGCCCCAAAACATGGAACAAACTACAATAGGAGTGTGGCTATCAGTAATTGTCAAGGATAACCACACCCCCAGGTTGGTACCACAGCAAGAAGCAGCATGGACTCTCCACAGGCAAGTAACAGTGGCTCAAACTGCGTCCCTGTTTGCAGCCTGCTACAGACCACCCTCACAAACCCAGGAACCCCAGTCAGCCTTCCTGAAGACACTGCAGAGTATGAATGTCTCAACAAATACCAAACAAGGCACACACAAAGTATGACATAGGTGGTAATCCATTATGTACTGAAGAAGTAATCAGGGACCTAGGGACACAAGTGGATGGTAACCCATCATGTGACACTCACATTGCCAAGGTGGCCAGGAAGACCTGCTATATTGCCCACCTTAATATGAAAGGATGCACATGTAGATCAAGAGAGGTCACTGTGCCCCCATACTCTTCCCTTATCAGGCCCATACTTGAGAACAATGCCCCAGTTCGGATGTAACTTACCTGACACCTGCAACAGTTAGAAAGACCCCAAATATACCTCACCAAGAGGATAAAGGGTCCAAACATTTGTCATCTGCTGCTTGGCTGAAGAAACCACAGCCCAATTCACATGCATACTGCCCAGTCAGAGACAATGTATGCCTGATGTACAAGGCCATGTCCAATCCAGAATGAATGGATATGCTCCACTGCAGAAACTCCAAATCCAGCAGAGACACCACAGTGAGATATCTGAACCTCCACACATAGATAAATAGGATGTGCTGGAGGGACAGATCCATAACCCAGAGACTCCTAACACTCTGGAACAGAATCCCAGTCCATGATAGGCTGAGCTCCACACTCATACTCAACAAGAGAAATCCGGTCAAGTGCACGGGAGATAGTAGGTGTACACTGGGGGCCATCCCTGTGTCACATCTAGTAAAGTAAACCCTAAATGGGCATAATATGCACATTGCAAGGGGTGTTGAAAGCCACACACAGTCTGTCTATGCTCAAACATGGCCAGGGCAGATAGCCTAGTATGAACCTATGAACCTATGACGATACAAATTGTGCAGGACACAAAGGATAATCACACAGCTGTCCTAACTGATGGTAGGAACCATGGTGATAATCCACAGATATGCTCTGCAGTACTCAAATATCACAAACAATACACCAAACCCACACACATTGTCAACATCCAACCTAACAGATTCTTTGCAAACTCCCCACCAGCACCAAACTGCCAAATATCTATCCCAGCAGAGTGCTGGCCCCCTGACATTGCAGATGCTGAGGTAACAACCAGCATCTACAAAGCAAACCACACAGCATCAATGGTACCAGATGGTGTCCTGGGTTGTGTCCAACAAGTACTGTAAGAAGAATGGAACACCAAATAGCACTACTGCGCACTCACAGTCTTACCACAGGATATGTACCCAAAAAGCAGTGCACAGCAACAGTGGGCCCTCACCACAAAGGTGGTGCCTGAATGGATACTGCAAACTATCACCCCTCAACCCTGACTATCTTGGTTGGCAAAGTAATGGAGAGGATTATCATGGATCCCAGGAACAACGAGATTGGGTACCTACAGACATTGGACACTATCCAGTGTGGCTTTCATAGGGCAGATCCTGCCCCTTAAACATGTCTGACTCATGTGAAACACGCACCAAGGCCATTGATGAGGGGAATGTGGTTCACACAGCCTATCTGGACCTTGCTAAACCTTTCCATACAATACCCCAGTTGTTCAGTACAGATAAGCTCACCAGCCTAACTATAAACCCCTATCCAAGTAGATGTGTTGCAAACCAGCTCAAGGACAGAACTGACCTGGTCAGACATGCTGCAGCCATGTCAGACTACAAGCCAGGTACAACTGGCATCCCGCAAGGCACGGTCCTGGGACCTCTCTTGTATGCTATATATGTCACATAGGTGCAGGCCAACATAGAAGGACTCTGTCTGAACAGGTTCGCAGATGACTACAAACTGCCCACCATATCGGACTCTCCAGCTGACACAAGCATCCTACAAAAGGCACACATAGAAACAGACAAGTGGTGCCACAGCCATGTCAACAAGCTAAATGCAGAATAGTGTATAGTCATCCCCTGTGGCCACAAATTACCACATAGGTGTTAACCCATTAAGTACATCAGGAGCAATAAGAGACCTGGGGACACAAGGTGATAGGTATCCTGCATGTGACAACCATGTGTCTGTAGTGGTTACAGAAACATACCATATACCCACCTAATCATGAAGGTAAGCACAGCTAGGTCAGGGTAGGTCATTGTGCCTCTCCAGTCATCCATCAGCAGCCTCACAATTGCGTACAATGGCCCTTGTGGTATGTACCATAGCAGACACCTGCATCAACTGGAAATACCCCACAGATACCCCAGAAGGAGGATCTCACAGCTGTAACAGATGCCATGTGTTGCCTGATTAAACAAACTGCAGCTCCACACAGTGCCATACCGCCTGGCTGGTGGTGATCTGTGCCTGATGTATAAAGCCATGACCAAGCTGGAATCAATGGACATTTGGCACCATGTAAAATCTGAATGCTGGTGACCTATGCTGATGACAGGCCTGAACCCCAGCACAGACATAAACAGGACATGCGGTACCGATTGGTCCATAACCCAGAAGCTCACTCCACTCATGACTAAATTCCCAGTACAGGTTATCCAGGGAGTCCCACATTGACTGTCATCCAGAGGAATCATGATGACTGGATGGGAGATGGTAGGTGTACCCTGGATATCACCTGTATGTCACGAGTAGACAGAGGCACAGCACACTAACCTTAACATATGTCATGGCAAATACCAGTAAATATGTGTGTTGAAGGACAAACACTCTCTGACTAGCATTACAAATGGCCTAGGGCACATGGCCATTGTTTGTCACTGTCCACACAAGTTTGTGGAATACATTAACAATGTTGGACAATCTTGTTCTATGTTGTCCATATCTGAACAAAAAGCAACATGGTCATATCTGCACAACTGGCCCTCAACCAGTCTGGTGTGCTCACTATAAATATTACAAGCAGTGATAGGACTGAAACCGATGATACTGTCCACCACAGTAAAAGTACTGAACCAGTACACTATACGACAATACACTGGTCAGTATGAAAGGATGTTGGCAACTGTATGCAAACTATCCCATGGCAACCCTGCAGGCACAGCATAATGCCTGTTAGGTTCAGACACAAAGCAGTTGGGCAGTAAGAACACAACCTGACATCCAACATGCAACTGTACATGTGAAATATAGATGAAGTCCACACACAAACACAAATGTGGTGGACCACAGATCCCAACATATGGAAAGTTCACACTGGGCATGCTCGCACACTTAGATAAATGAGACGTGTCAGTCAAGAAGTCATAGAAACTGTGAACTGGGCATGCTCATACACTTAGGCCATGTCACAGTTCAGCAGTTGCACACACATATCTGGCATGTGTATGTGTTAACACAGGAACCTCCCACAATACAGAAATCTGCCCAGTGCACACAGTGAAATTACAACAGAGACATAAGTAAAGTACTGGATCCCACTCATATGCAAACATCTGCCACAGTACACAAGTTGTTCATAGAGATAGGGAAAGCTATGGCAATAAAGACCCACAAACAGTATATGAGCAACAGATACTTGCATCTGACAGGTAAACATATGGCCGTAGAGTGCAATACTAGGCTGTTGTCCCTAGGGAATACAGAAGGCTATCCACAGTGTATTTGGCATCTGCCTCCAGAGTACAGTAGGCCACTGTGCCTCTGCAAAGTTAATGCTTATATATGCTCTCCCCCTTACTGATGGATAGTAATAGATGTACATACCCCTTCATAAATAATGATGTCAGCACACTATACATATGTCAGGAGCACAAATGATACCCAGTAATTTGAATAGCATGCTCAGCTACTGCTTCTCTCACAAGTGTCATAATATAGTTAGGTAGGGGTCTGAATCCTGCAAGTGCTCAGTGTGTGTATGTGTGACTGTGGGGGGGGAGTAGTGTGTGTGCAATTCTATGTGTAAGCGAAATGTCCCTTTTGGCAACTAGTACAACATTCCACATGCTGCATATTCCACTGTCTAAACACTGATGATGTCACCACCCTATAAGTACAGCAGGAGAAAACAAGCCTCCTAGTAATGCAAATAGCGCGCTCTGCTACTGCGTCTCTCACAAATGTCATAACATAGTTAGGTAGGGGTTTGTATCCTACAAACGCCATGTGTGTTTTTGTCACACAGTTTGTCCATGTGTGTGGGGTGTTGTTCCCAATATTGCACGACATAGATTATATCAGTAATGTCAATGCACACATGATGTATGTGTGTACCACATACACATATGTACCTGTGACCTTCAATAGTTCCCATGTCTGAAGCCTGCCTCATGTGAATACATGGAATTTGCATTAGACAACTGTATGACTGTGGTGTTCTGTGCAGGGGCTGCATGTGGTATGTGAATATACAGTGTGAGTTGTATATGGTGTCATCCTACCAGCGAGGGATACACGTCTGTTCTGGAGCATATAGTCCACATGTTGTTGATGAACAGGTGCAGCATGTTTTCACCTCTTGTGGGAGTGGTAACAAGTTTTTCCATAGCAATTCAGTGAATAAATGCTAGGAACCTTTCAGCTAGGGTCTTGGAGCTAGAGTAATGCTCACACTCTATGTTTGGGTAGTTGCAGTCCACCCATATAATGGTGTTTGTAGAGACCGTCATATTCCCAGTGTTGTCAGGAAGGCCAAGTGGGTTTCCTGAGTATGGGAGGGTGGTGTGTGCCAGGCTATGAACCTGAAGGCAGTCTAACCCACTGTTAGTTGCACATGGATAGGCTCTGATGCTTTGTGCTGTGCCACCAACCTGGAGGTGTGTGTATCTGTGGTGCCTTTGGATACATCCCCCCTGTTCTGGTTTGGTGCATGTTTTGGGGACGACAAGCATGGTATAAGTTATGACCTGACAGTGATGGGGTGTACCTGGGAGCATTGTACCAGGAGTCTGTTACTGCATGGATATTGCTGTTCTCCATGCTAAGGACAGATTCCACTGCATGCATCTTGAGGTTTACACTGCTGGCGTTGAGTAGCATTACTATTAGTGTCCTATCCCGTGTGATACCTGTGTAGGTGGTTATGTAATTTGAGCCTTGCATAGAAAGGCACTATGTGTGTAGCAAGAGCCTCTGCCAATATACAACGGCCCATGGGTAACAGGTGCAAGCTGTCCCTAGCAAAGCAACGTGCCATGTCTAGCATGAAATCCCACACTGACAGGCATTGGATCCCCTTTGAATGTCACCGAAACATAAGGCAATTGTAGAAATTGATCATCCTGTCTACATATTGTGGCAGCATTCTTGGTGAGGGTAAGATGCTACCCAAGGTCAGGGTCATACCAGTCTGTGCCACATGCTCAGAGAGCCCCTCTATGTCCCCTATCATGTAGTCCAGGGAGGTACGTCACAGGTCATTCACACTGGCGCGGACAATGACTGAGTCATATTTGTACATGCCTTGGAGTGACCTGTATGCTTGTGTTATGTGGTGGATCATAGTGCCTGACGGGCATCTCACTGTGACCTTCTCCTTGTTCAGCCTGGTGAGCAGGACCTCAGTGTACCTGACGATAGAGATACCTATTACAACTGTAGCAGGTGTGTTGTTAAGCCGTATGGGCTGTGACTGTTTGGCACACAGGCTTTGTGAGCTATGTGTTGCATGTGCTCTGTTCTGGCGTAACGTTTGCTAGTGTGTCTGCTTCGCAGGTGTCTGCTGCTCAGGATGCTATTCTGAGACTCCAAGAATGTTCCTGTGTGTTTCTGTGTTTGGATTGCTGTTGTGGCTGGTCTATGTGAGACTGGTATTGTATTCACTGTAGTATCCCACTCCACCTGACAGGGTATGCCAGTACTGAGTTAAGAGAGCTTAGCCCCCAGTTTGGCTATGTGATTGCATCTCTCACATGTGTTGTAAGTTTATGGGAAGGGGAGAGGGTTGTCTGTGTACATGAGGCAGCTGTAACACTGCCACATGACTCACAGATTCACCAACTGGACCAGAGAGGAGATTGACAAGTGACCTTTGCACATGCTACCATAGTATTGTGAATCCCATAATAATTAACAACACATAGGGCCAATGGGGAACAAGGTACTCAAGGTGAGTATGTGAGGGTGTAGTGCTCCTGATTTATTAGTGCTGGCATATGTGAATGCTTTCATGAGCAAATGCTAGGTAAGTCATATGCAATGTGTTACAGGCAACTTACATGCAAACAGGACAAACAGTGACGTTTTGTCAAGTGAGACATGGACATCAGTACAGTAAGCAATACAGATGTCACTAGGGATCCACAGAGGCACTGTAAATCTGCATTGCAGGTGGAATCAGTGTTTCAGGGACATAACAAACATGCATACAAACAAAGCTACAGTCAGCAGGCCTGGATCTAGACTATGCTACAACAAACAAGGTGTACAACTTCCAGTAGGTAACAGTGCATATATGCAGGCACTATAAGCCTGTACCCAGAAATTCACAGGTCAGATGGGCTGGGTCCAGTCCCACCTCCCACAAGTGTACAGAATGTGTATCTTCATAATGTAGAATAACTGGCCTGAAATCCAAGTGCTCATACCTGAACTAATACACATTTTGAATAACAGACACTGAGCCCTCACTCAGCAGTTCCAAACACAGTAGGATGTATGCTACCTGTCCTGGCACCACAGTATCCTTGACATGTATGGAGACTCTCCCTCCTGTCATAGTTAGTTCTGTGTTTTGGGGCTGTCATGCATGGTATGAGGTGTGACCTTGTAGTGCTAGGGTGCTCTTGTGAGTCTTGAACCTGTTGTGTATTACTGCACAGATATCAACATCCTCAAACATCCTCATTGCAGAGCCGAGTGTGGACAGCATGCAACCTGCAGGTGACATGTCCATCATTGAGTATCAATACTTACATTTTCTTATCCCCTGTGCTACCTATGTAGGTGGCCTTCTGTTGACAGCCTCACCACCAGTATGCAAAGATGTGCAGACATTACACTATGGTAATTACTATGGGTGTACAAAACAATACAATGACATTCATACTGTAACTGCATCAGGCATGCTGGGATATACCCACAATGATATCATTACACTGTACTGTTGACAACATGATCCTATTACTACACTTCTATGTAGTCACCCTGTGCATCAGCACCATGTTAACCTGTTCCTGCACCAATGTTACAGATTGCAGGAGGTGGCACAGTTTCATCATATGCACAGGGTGTGTACTTGGTATGCCTGAGTCTGCCACTGATACAACCAATTGACATGTCTGTGTGTGTGTGTTGGTGAGGGACAGCAGTACAAGATGGGGCAATGTTGATGCAGTGTGTGCATGTATGCAGTAGCCCTAGGTGTTATCAATTCGCATGTGTGTATGCATGCACACAATTCCACCTCATGGCTGCCATATACAGGTGTTTGTGGACAGCCACAGACTGTACCTGCAAGGTCATACAGATCACTGTCTCTGGCCACGGACACGGTACCTGTGCCTGGCAGGGGTGCTATGGACCATTTCAGGTACTAAGCCAGACTGGGTACTGTCATCAGAAGCAGGTGGTTGGTGACTGGAGACAGGTCCCTGTTGGGACTGTCCAGAGCCACGTGCACGTGGTCTCCTGGGGCGGTCTGTTGACAGCACAGACCCAGCATTGCTGGGGCTGCTGCTGGCACTATGGGAGCGGCCGCGGGCCTGTTGTCATCCACAACGGCTGCCAGCTGCTGCTGTTGCTGGCATATGCCCACATCGATCCCTCAACCACCCACCATTGCCCTGGCTCATGGACATGTAGTTGTGGAACAGATCTAATGTGTCCCCCCAACGTCTGTCAATGACCTCGGTGAAATTACAGATGGCAGCCACAACATCACACATACTGTCATTCATAGCTGTGCAGCATGCTCTCAGCTCCCTCAGACCCTGTCTGGTGTACCGTTCCATATGTGACTGTGCCTGCATTACAGCCCAAAACATAGCTGAGGTTGAAAGACCTCTGTGGGCATGTCTGACAGGGGCGGTACACCCACGGATGCTCCCACAAAAACCCCTGGACATCTGCCTGTGTGGTACCATATCAGGACCCTGGCCATGGCTGCTGTGTGGGGATGCATGTGCCACTGATACCACATTACCCTGGTCAATGCCCACTGTATCCTGTCCATCACCTAGGGACATTGGTGACAAAGGATGTATTGGCAGGATGACTGTGCGCATTGATGGGGTCGACAGCTGTGTACTGTCAACTGGCTGACCAACGATGGACCCTGGCACACCTCCCTGTGCCATTACACAGGTATCATCATTATCACTATCCGTGGCAGCTGATTCAAATTCCCTGCTGCACAACACCAGAGCAGCACCGGAACCTGTGGGAGTAAGACAGGAAACACAGTTTACAATGTGTACACAATGTCACCACTGATACACACAGGCACACATGCACACATGCACACATGCGCACATGCACACGTGCACACATGCACACATGCACACATGCGCACATGCACACATGCACACATGCGCACATGCACACATGCGCACATGCACACATGCACACATGCACACATGCGCACATGCACACATGTGCACATGCACACATGCACACAGGTGCACATGCACACATGCACACATGCGCACAAGCACACATGCGCACATGCACACATGCACACAGGTGCATATGCACACAGGTGCACATGCACACATGCACACTCCTCAGTATATGAGATATCAACACACAGACACAAACACACCTGCAATCAAACACATAGCACTACTGCTTCAGCCTATTATTACTATTAGTATCAAGAGTATTGAAGGTATTGTTATTACACACTCACCAGCATGGATAGGCTGCCTTGTTGTTACACCAGAGGGACCTGCAGAAATGAGACATTTATTGTCAGTGGGCACAACTGTGCCATTGATACTGTGAGTATGATACAGTTCAGTAGTACAACAGTTGGCTTCCACAGGTCTACTGCTGATATGGAGAATATCACTCTTGCACAATAATTACCAAAATAACAGCTACAAACCGAGGACACACCACACACATGCATAAACTAACAGTGTACAGAACAGTCAACTATACATATGGCATATTACCTGCACGCTCCGAGTTCTGCTGCTGGGTGGCTCCAGCCTCCATCATTAAGCATGTATGCTGCTGCTGTTGTTGCTGTTGGGCTGAAGCCACAACACTTAGGAGTAGTCCCTCCAGTCTGGTGAGTGGGGGATGTATAGCCGCCCCACCACCTGTGGCAAGCTGTTGCCTGTGGATATCCGACGCATGGTGACGGACATTTCTAATTAAATCACTGCAGTGATGGCGTACCTGCTCATATGTCTGGTTATGTGTGCCTATGTCATTTACCCGACAGACCAGGTCTTGCCACAGTGCAGCCCTCTCCTGCTGGTTCTGGCTGGTGCGGGAAAAGAGTATTGCAAAATCCCGCACCAGGCTTAGGTGTATCTCCTCATGCTCCGCAGCGGAGTACACAGGGTTTCGCTGGTGAACCATAGCCCTGAAAAGGAAAAGAAAAATATGTCAGCAAAATATGGCACACATAATACGCATAATACTCAACTGTAGTGATATAACCTAACCCCCATATATAGCATCTGTCTGCCTATTGGGGGATACACATGTAAATGACCAGATATCTGTGCTCAGCCGACAACTGTGCAACAGTACCTGGCGCACTCCATATGACATACTAGTATACTCCAGCAGTCAGCACACTGGTTCAGGTCCAATGCACAACCTCACACTGGGGGTTTGTATCAAGGTACTGTATGGGGAACATTATCAACCCATGCACTGCATGCAATGCACGTTACATATTTCACTGGTAATGCACACTACTCTTACTTGCCATAACCCTACCTACACCACAGTCACATACAGGGTAACACAGCACAACATATGGCAATGTAGTATGTTTTGATCACAATACCTCACACATCTGTCTCTGGCCTCACACCAAGGACACACACTACCATGACAGACAGACAGTCATGGTGAGCAATCACACCAGTACATAACATGCACCCAGTCACTGGCACACTCATTCCACCTCACATATTTGGTTTGCAATGGGTTCGTGGGTGTGCATTGTGTCTTAGGTAAGTAGTATGCTATTGGCCCTGGGCCTACAGCAGCATACTGTTATGCTACCCTGCCCCTTGTGACACATGTGATGTGATCGTATCTGCTCCTGTCAAACAGTTACACAGGGTGACTCATATGGCATATTACCTATCTGCATAACATTCAACAGGGGTATGTCTGACATCTACTCATGGGGAGCTTTGCTTCTTAATGCTGTGTGGTTTACTCCAGGGTATGTCTTATCTGTGGGTAGGGACCTGTACCTCCACCATGTGCTCTTTACTGCGGTGACAAGGACGACAGACATAGGTAATTTGGGTTGTGGATGTTGTGAGGTGTTACCATGGTTGTTGGACAACTGTCATGGGTGTGACTTAACTATGTATATCCAGCAGTGGTAACCTTTATGTAGGTAGTCTGGGTGTGCTCTGTGGTCTTGTCAGTCACTCTGCATAGGTAATGTGTTTGAGTGCATTGACACAGTTACTTACGTATGACTGTGTCCTTCTCCATATCTGTAGCTGTCATGGGAGGTACATACCGTGTAGGACATTGTGGGGTGTAGAGGGGTACAGTGACCTACATGTCCATAGCTGACACACCATGTCTGCTGACACATACCATGTACAGGTATTACAGGACTAGTGTGTCACTGTGTATATCAATGGGGAGCCTATTGTACACTTGTTGCCCCTGTTCCCCCCTGTCACATGCAGTGGTGGGCAGGCATGCACATATGTGGTGGTTACTGGTGTCAGTGTTTTGGAATGGGGTATGGTACTCCAGTATCCACACTGGTGTTCACTCCATGCCTTTGTCACCAGGCACCTGTTGCAATACATCTGCACACATGTGTCTCACTCAGTATATATATATATATATATATATATATATATATATATATATATATATATATATATATATATATATATGTATACATATATATATATATATATATATATATATATACATATATATATATATATATATATATATATATATATATATACATATATATGTATGTATATATATATATATATATATATATATATATAAAATATATAGATATAGATATATAGATATAGATATGGGGAGACAGAGAGTGAGAGAGAGAGAGAGAGAGAGACAGAGTGAGAGGGGGTGGGACAGAGAGAGAGAGAGATAGTCATATACAGACATATCTGTAGACAGTCAGATCTGTCTGTATATGTATATGTATCTACATATATCTATATATGTATGTGTGTATTACATATATCTGTACGTACATATTCTATCAATCTCGATGTCTGTGCAGTAATTGAAACCTGGTTCAAGGCTCTTGAGAGCACCCCAGTGCTACCAGGCTATACCTCGTATCATGCTATTCGGCCCCAAAACTCGGGCCAAACCAAGAAGGGAGGGGGAGTATCCATATTCATCAAGGACACCCAAACCTCCAGGTTAGTGGCAACACATGAAGCATCAGAGACCATCCTGATGCAACTAACCATAGGCAAAACTGCTATACAACTGGTAGCATGTTACAGACCACCCTCCCAATCTCAGGAACCCCATTCAGCCTTCCTGAAGACATTGGAGGATATGAATGTCTCACCAAACACCATCATATTGGGAGACTTCAACTACCCTAACATAGACTGGGTGCATTATTCTAGCCCAAACACCCTAGCCCAAAGGTTCCTGGAATTCATAAATTCAAATGCAATGCAACAGCTAGTCACCTCTCCCACAAGGGGAGATAATATACTAGACCTGATCATCACAAACATGGGGACAATGTGTTCCACACCGGAAGTATACCCCTCACTAGTGAGATCTGACCACAAACTAATCACCCTGGATATACATATCCCACCTCCACCCCCAACACAAAAGACTACAGTGAAAAACTTCTCAAAAGCTGACTTTACACTTCTTAACACTGAGATGGTATCCTTTAAGCCCACTGGGCCAGTGGAAACCACATCCCTCAATGCGGAATCCTTCACAAATGCTTTCTACGGACATCTCCAAGAATGCATGGATCATGCAATCCCAAATAAAACCAAGACCCTCTCCACCAAGGGCAGGCATCCTGTCTGGTGGACCCCAGCCATAAACAAATTGTATAACAAAGGAAGGAAGCTACTGCACGACAGAGCAAAATCCCATAAAGAGAAGGCATCTCTGATCAGCACTAGTAGAAAGCTACGTTCTCTCATAAAAACATCTAAGGCCAACTTTGAGAAAAAATCGCTATGGACACTAAAGATAACCACAAGGCCTTCTTCTGCTATGTTAGAAACCTGGGCGGAAACCCTCAGATATGTTCAGAGTTACTTCACAATGACAAATAATACACTGAACCCACAGATATTGCCAACAGTCTGGCAGACAGGTTCAGTGCAAATTTCTCCCCTCCCTCACCCCCAAAAGAAGAAATACTTATCCCAGCTGAATGTAACCTCCCTGTCATCTCAGATGTCCAGGTGAGAACCGCCCTCAGCAAAGCTAAAAACACAACATCAATGGGACCAGATGGTATCCCGGGTTGCGTGCTACGTGAACTCCAAGAGGAGCTAAACCTGCACATAAAAATGCTATTTAACCTTAGCCTTACTACAGGATATGTACCTGAACACTGGCGTACAGCAACAGTAGTCCCACTCCACAAAGGAGGCACCTCTACAAACCCTGGTAACTACCGCCCCATAAGCTTAACCAGCCTGGTCTGCAAAGCTATGGAAAGAATCATTATGGAACTCATAAACAGAGACATTGGGGACTTACAGACACTTGATCCCACCCATTTCGGCTTTGTAAAGGGCAGATCCTGCCTTTTGAACCTGGTTGACTTTTTCAAAACAGTCACTAGAGCCATTGACGAGGGCAAAGCAGTCCATACAGCCTACCTGGACTTGGCTAAAGCTTTCGACACAATACCCCACTCTGGCATCATAGACAAGCACAACAGCTTAAATGTAAATCCATATGTCACAAGATGGGTTGCAAACTGGCTAAAGGATAGAACCCATAAAGTCAAAATCGCTGGAGCCATGTCAGACTCAAAGCCAGTCACAAGTGGTGTCCCACAGGGCACTGTCCTGGGACCCCTCTTGTTCGGCATTTCTTTCTCAGATGTGAAAGCAAACATGGGAGGGTTGTGGCTGACAAAGTTCACAGATGACTGCAAACTAGGCGCCATAGTCGATACACTAGCTGACACATACATCCTACAGAAAGGCCTCACTGAAACGGACAACTGGTGCCGGAGTCATGGCCTTAAACTAAATGCCACAAAATGTATAGTCATCCCCTTTGGGAAAAACAAAGTACCCACAAATTATCACATAGACAGTAACCCACTGAGTACGGAAAAAGTAATCAGAGACCTGGGGACCCAAGTCGATAGTGACCTCTCATGTGACACCCACGTTGCCAAAGTGGTTAGAAAGACTTTCTCCCTTGCCCACCTTATCATGAAGGGATTCACATCCAGATCAAAGGAGGTCATTGTACCCCTATACTCCTCTCTTATCAGGCCCATGATTGAGTACAATGCCCCATTTTGTATGTACCTCACCCGGCACTTGCAACAGCTAGAGAGACCCCAAAAGTACCTCACCAAGAGGATCAAGGGTCTCCAACATATGTCATATGCTGCCAGACTAAAGAAACTCCAGCTCTATTCAGTAGCATACCGCCTACTCAGAGGTGATCTGTGCCTGACGTACAAGGCCATGTCCAATCAGGAATTGATGGACATGCTCCACCTCAAACAATCCAAATCCATCAGAACCACGAGAGCTAAAGATTTAAACCTCAGCACAAATATGAATAGGACATGCTGGAGGGACAGATTCATAACTCAGAGGCTTCCCATACTCTGGAACAGAATCCCAGTTCATGTTAGGCAGAGCCCCTCACTGACTCTCTTCGAGTGAAATCTTGATGAGTGGATGGGAGATCGTAGGTTTACCCCAGGGGTCATCTCTGTGTCACTACTAGACAGAGGCACAGTAAACTAATTCTATTATGTAAGGGGGTCTTCACTGTGTCAGTACTAGACAGAGGCACAGTATTCTAAATCTATTCTGTACACTTTTGTACCATTACATGGGGTGGCAAAAGCCACATCACTATGGCTAGGCTTATAAATGCCCCAGGGCAGATAGCCTAGTACTAAACTATGAAACTGTGAACTATATCTGTCTGTGTATTTCTACATCCTTCTCTATCTATGTATACATATATGCATATTATATATATATATATATATATATATATATATATATATATATATATATATATATATATATATATATATATATATATATACCAGAAAGGCTCATCCAGACTCTGCTACACTTTGCTGTGAAGGAAAGGTTAGTTTGCTGTTATTTTTTGTATTACTGTATTGCCTTTCTATATTTTGAATACTGTAGTTTGTTTTCTTTACTTTGTGTTTTGCTTGCATTCTGTTTTAACAGCATATTAAAACTTCAAAAGAGACCACAGCTCTCTCTGTTCTGAGTCAGGCAGAATTTTTCCTGCCCTCCCACCCATTTAAGTTGTCTTGTTAAATACCACTGTCTTTCTAGTTGCCCGCCTCTTATGTTAATCTGACCATATATCTCATTTCTCTCTACTTTCACTGGCTTATGTGAGTAATCACAAAATCATCATTTTTGAAATCCCACCCCTTCAATTATTTTAATTTATTGGCCATCCTACAGTATTTCATAGTACCAAAATACAAAAGTGACCACCCATTTCAATCCATCTTGCTGTTTTAAAAATAGTAACTCTCCACTAAACCTTAACTTTTTAAACAGGTAAAACTCAAGTCACCTGCTTTCACATCTAACTTCTCTAGTGCACACTGCAGAGTGCATTCTTTTCAATCTTACCTTTAAGCATCCCTGTGACTAGCACTTTCTCTAATACCTGCTGGAAAGCACTAGGAAGCCTTAAACTCATACAAACACTGAACTCTCCTTGTTAACAAGGAGAAATTAATAGTAGGCACTAAACAGCCTATAATTGCAAAGTACCTTGCTAAGGAAACAGCTCCTATACTTTACAAAGAAAAAAAAGCCCCAAACCAAGCATGTCCAAGGGTCAGCTTCCGGTGATTTCTCCTGTCCACCTGGTGAATCTGGGCATACTGGGGCAATGCAGCAATTGCCTCATGTACACAGACAACCCTCTCCTCCTACCACCCAACACTACAACCTGTGAGAGATGCACTTGCATAGCCAAAATGGAAGCAAAGCTCTCTCCACCCAAGATTGTGCTAAACAGTCAAGAGGAGAAGGTTAACACCCACACTACATCTCAAGCAACACATAGTCCTTCTAAACCCGCACCACCAACACCCACATATAGCAACACTAAATCCACATATGCAGAGGCCCTTAACTGTAACCTGCCCAAGCAACAAAGACCTCTGAAGCTGAAATGCAAACAAACACCAATCACAACCAATGTGTCACATAGTTCACACCACCAGTGTGCCACCCAGCAACAGCCCCTAAGGCAAGACAATGTACCTAACACTTTAGTCATAGGTGACTCTATAGTCCGGCACACTGATGTCCCTCTCACCAGGTTGAATAGGGAGAAAATTACAGTCAGCTGCCTGTCGGGTGCCAGGATCCGCCACATAACGCATGCACTCAAGTCACTCCACAACAAGTACAAATATGACTCTGTCATTGTCCATGTTGGAGTGAATGACTTGAGACGTACCTCCTGGACTACATGAAAAGAGACATGGAAGAGCTCTCGGATCATGTGGCCCAGGCAGGTATGACCCTAGCCCTGAGTAGCATCCTGCCGCCCAGAATGATACCACAATATAAGGATAAAATGATTGACTTCAACAATTGGCTAAGCTTATGGTGTCATTCAAAGGGGATCCAGTATCTGTCTGCCTGGGATGACATGATTGACAGACCACGATGCTTTGCCAGAGATGGTCTGCACCTGTCGCCCTGGGATTCAGGTTACTGGCTAAGGCTCTTGCCACCCTATAGTGCCTTTTTAGGCAAACTTCAAAGGACAAAACCACCACTGTAACAGGTACAAGCATGCAAAATCTGAAGGTAATGCTACTCAATGCTAGAAGTCTAAACCTCAAAATGCACTCTCGAGGCACTCCTAAAAATGGAGAACATCGATATCTGTGCAGTAACTGAGACCTGGTTCAAGGCTCCAGAGAGCACCCCTGCAATACCAGGCTACAACTCTTACCACACTTTTCGCCACCAAACCAGGACGAAACACTAAAGGTGGAGGAGTGTCAATATTCACCAAGGATATTCACACCACCAGGCTAGTTGGCCAACACAATGTGTCTGAAATTCTCCAAGTGCAACTAACACTAGGTAAGACTGCAATCCAAATTGTAGCTTGCTACAGATCCCCACCATACCCCAAGATTCTCACTACACCTTTCTAAACATACTGGAAAATATTAAGATAGAACCGAACACCCTAATACTGGGTGATTTTAACTACCCTGCCATTAACTGGGAAAACTACTCATGTCTCAACACCTTTGCGCAACGGTTCTTGGAATTCATAAATTCCAATGCCCTGGATCAACTAATCCATAGTCCCACCAGGGGCTCCAATATCCTAGACCTGGTCATTACCAACATGGGAAATCAATGCTCCATACCTATGGTCACCCCCTCGTTAGTCAGGTCTGACCATAAGCTAATCACCCTTAACATCCACATCCCAGCCCCACCCCCAGTACAGAAACCACCATAAAAAACTTCTCCAAAGCCAATTTCATGCTACTCAAGTCAGAAGTGACAAACTTCATAACACCCATGCAGACGAGAACTGAAAGTTCAACTGCTGAATCCTACACTAAGGCACTGTATGAGCACATCCACTCATGCATGAATCGTGCCATCCCAAATAGAACCAAAATGCTCTCATCCAAAAAAGGAAGCCAATCTGGTGATCCCCTGCCATAAACAAACTTTACAACAAAAGGAAGAAACTTTTGCAGAAAGAGGAAAATCCCAGGATGCAAAAACTCCTTACTAGCCTCAGTAAGAAACTGAGATGCCTCATAAAATCCTCCAAAGCTAGTTACGAAAATAAAATTGCCAAAGATTCCAAAGACAACCACAAAGCATTCTATAACTATGTCAAGAATCTAAATGGCAATGCTCAGATCTGCTCTGAGCTAAAACAGAATGGCATTAAATATACTGATCCAAAGGATATTGCCAATATCCTGGCAGATCGATTCAGTGCCAACTTCACCCCCTCTCACCCCTAAATGGCCCATCTCAATACCAGAAGATTGCCAAATTCCAGTAATCACGGCCACACAGGTACAAAACGCTCTTGCTAAAGCCAAGAATACTGCATCCATGGGACCAGATGACATCCCGGCTGTGTACTACATGAACTACAATATGAACTGGCACCTCACCTAAGTGTCATGTTTAATCATAGCCTCACCTCAGGTTTCGTGCCCACTGAGTGGCGCAGAGCTACAGTTATCCCAATCCACAAGGGGGATCCACCTTGGATCCGGAAACTACCGTCCCATCAGTCTGACAAGCCTTATCTGCAAGGCCATGGAGCGTATTATCATGGAACTTATAAACAAAGACATTGGCAACCTTCAAACACTGGACCCCACCCAGTTTGGGTTTGTGAAGGGCTGATCTTGTCTCCTGAACCTGATTGACTTCTTTGAATCAGTCTCCAGAGCCATGGACAAGGGTAAGGTGGTCCACACAACCTATCTAGACCTTGCCAAGGCCTTTGACACCATCCCCCACTCTGGAATCATAGATAAACTTACTAAGTTGGGCATTAATCCCTATGTCACCCAATGGGTTGCTCAATGGCTTACTGATAGAACCCACACTGTAAAAGTAGCTGTCTCCAAATCCAGCTCCAGACAAGTGACAAGTGGAGTACCTCAGGGTTCAGTCCTGGGGCCGCTCTTGTTTGGCATCTACTTCTCTGAAGTACAGGTCAACACTAAGGGACTCTGGCTAACAAAGTTTGCAGATGACTGCAAACTGGGAGCCATTATTGAATCCCCAAATGATGTGGATACTCTACAAAAGGGCCTTACAGAAACAGATGCTTGGTGCCAGAGCCATGGGCTCAAGCTCAATGCCAAGAAATGTATTGTTATCCCCTTTGGGAAAAAAACATGTATCCATGAATTACCATATAGGTGGCAGTACACTAAACACAGAAAATGTGATAAGAGACTTAGGGACACAGGTGGACAGTGGTCTCACCTTCGATAACCACATCGCCACAACAGTCAGGAAATCCTTCTATGTGGCACACCTCATCACAAAGGGCTTTTCATCCAGAAAAAAGGAGGTCATTGTCCCACTGTACTCATCCCTCATTAGACCCATTATAGAATACAACGCCCCATTTGGTATGTACCTCTCAAAACATCTGCAACAACTGGAAAGGTCTCAGAAATACCTCACTAAAAGAATCACAGGCCTAAAGCAGATGCCCTACGCTGACCGCCTTAAAATACTCCAGCTATACTCTGTCGCATATCGTCTACTCAGAGGCGATCTCTGCTTAACATACAAGGCCATGTCAAACCCAGAGATGTTGGACATGCTACACTTAAAGAAATCCCAATCCCTCAGAGCTACACGCTCCAGGGATCTAAACTTTGTCATCACAATAAACAAAACATGCTGGAGGGATAGGTTCCTGACCCAGAGACTCCCCAGACTCTGGAATAGATTGCCCATACATGTCAAGCAGAGTACCTCTTTGGACCTCTTCAAGAGGAACCTTGACGATTGGATGGGAGAAAGGAAATTCACCCCAGGGATCACATCAGTTGCCCTGCTAGACAGGGGTCCAGGAAAGTAAATAATGTGGGAAGAAATAGCCAGGGAATTGTTATGGCTAGGCTTGTATAGGCCCTAGGGCTGATAGCCTAGTACCAACCTATGAACCTATGAACCTATGAACCTACATATCTCGATATACATACGTATACACATGATAGATATATATATAATCCTTTTTATTTACACATATGTATACACACACTAACGTACTGATGAACATCCATTACTGTACAACCTACATTGTACATTGCACTACAACCTACACTGATATGTGCACATAGCTACCTTCACATACATATGTATGTACAGCCTTCAGTGACAGTTGCAGTATGTCCCCTGCCCTATGCACATCTTCATATACATAGATACAGACCAATAACACATATGGAGGGTTCACAGTATGTAGACTATTATATTAGTACTTTACATTACCTGTGTTTGTTACAGCTGTTTGCGTTGGCTGTCTGATAGTTGGCCTGCTGACAACTTGTTTGTTTTGTTGTTATATATATTTTTTTCTTTCTTTCTTTCTCTTTCTCTTTCTCTTTCTCTCTCTCTGTCTCTACATCCAGAGGGTGCAATGAAAGTATTGCATGTGTGGACTGGGAGTACAGGATGCTTTTGTAGGTATCTGCACATGTCCATGTGATGGCCTCTGCACCAATTGTTAGCCAGCATTTACTAATTGCATGCAGCCTGTTGTGTAGTGATTGCAGTCCTCACTGTGATTTCAGGACAGTGCTATAAAAAGGTTTGTTAGATAGGCGTAGCCCTTTCAGATTATCAGGGTGGGGACCATGCTGGTATGCTGTGGACACTGTTCTGTGAGTGTAAGGGTTGGTATGTCTCTCATATTTCAGGCTGTGTTGTAGACACTGCAATGCATGTTGTACTGTAACCTGAGTATTCCTTCCTCCAGTTTCCTCTTCTCAGTGTGTATGTAAACTGACACCTACGACTAGTAATACTGTGTATATGGGTGTGTGTGCTTTCCTGTGGGAATTGTGGTGTAACTGGTATATAGCAGTGGCTCTTGCAATCTGTTGCTATGGCTTCAATATTTGCCCTTTACATTCACTCCTTGTATGCCTGCTAGGTGTCTTTCCTGTAATGTGTTGCTATGGCTTTCCTATTTTCCATTTACACTCACAGCTTGTAATGCTTGCTATATCTGTTTGAGCAGCAATTCCCTATGTGTTTGTTGTGGTAGGGTGGTATTGCATGCAGTGTGGTCTGGCCATTGTGTTGGCCTTGACACTTAGAAGGGTATTTGATCATGCTGCTGCTGAGCAGGCCTCAGATACTCTCAGGTGAATCTTTTATCAGCCTCATGGAATGGTACATATCAGTGGGATAGACCCATGAAATATTCTGATATTCTGCAGTTGTGACTGTGGGTTATTTTGAGCATATGTATTACTACACCATTTGTGGTGTGCAAGTGGTGCATACTTTCAGTAATTCATAGTTACCATTGCATGTGTTGTAACACCTTTCTGCCTACTGTTAGTACATTTCACAGGGAGTCAGTGGGGCACAGTTGACATTTGTTTTCAAATCAGGGACATCCCTGTAACTCAGTCACAGTTGCTATGTCTGGGTTCTTAACTATTCCACTATGGCAGTGTTTATCCTGCTCTGAGTATGTGTGTGGCTTGCCAGGTGCTACTGTGACATTATTACCTACTAGCTACCAACTAGCATGGCTGTTTCTCTTCACACAGTAATATTTTACAAATCCACTAGATTTGACAGTAAATATACATGACATGCTTTGTGTACTAGACTTGCTATATTTCCTTTACATTCATTCCTACTATTTCATGATATATTTCTTTCAGCACAATGTTCTTGTATAGCAGTCATGGCTTAGTGGTAAGTCATGCAGACTACTGTTTCCAAGGTCCTGGGTTCGAGTGACAGAGGAATTTTATTTTGCTGCTGAGCAAACTATAGGCCTTGTCATTCAGAGTGACTAAGGCACTTTTAAGCAGTTGTAAGCGGGTTAGCACTGGTTTGCGCGGAGCTCACGCATGCGCACCGTCGCTTAGCAAACTACAGGCCTTGTCATTCAGAGTGACTAAGGCACTTTTAAGCAGTTGTAAGGGGGTTAGTGCTGGTTTGCTGAGCGAGCTCACCATGCTTAGCTTCACGCACACACGCTTAGCTAAGCGCACAGAAGCGCACACCCGCTTACTACTGCTTAAAAGTGCTTACTCTCACACACACCCACGCTAATTTCTTTGAAAGAAAAGAAAATGGGGAGATAGGAAAGTGGTGAAAAAGGGGGCACAAAGAGGGTAGGACAGTAGGAAAACAAGCTCGGGATTTGCAGAAGGGATGTAGGAAAGGCCCATAGCTGTCCATTTCTTTATCAGCAACAGCTGTGCATATGTTTGTAATTTGGTGTGACATTTGAAACCTTCCACCCCTGAGAGAGGGGTGAGGACAACAATAATTGTTGTACAACCAATTGTAATTGCCAGTTTACATGTCCAGCAGACATGTGTGCGAAATGGGCAGCTATGTATGGGGTGTAATTTTTTTGTGGGAACAGAGTGCCCTTTTTTTTTTTTTTTTTTTCAGGTGAGAGTGGAATGTCAGGTACAGGAAGTAGGTATAGCTGGGGAGGTAGGTAGGGGAGGTTAACAGACAAGACAAACAGAACGCATACAGGGGTGGTGTATGACACATGTGGGGGGGTTACACAATTGACGGGGATGGATGTTTGGATATCTCAAGCCCATGAGCCCACAGATGGCAACAGTGGAACTGAGATCCCCACCCATGGGCAGTTGCCACTGTACCTTCACTGCCCAGGATGGGGCTGTGCTGGGGGCTGTGTAGGACGGGCAGCAGGCACGCCCGTGAGTTGTGCCACCTGTGCCTCAAGCTGGCATAGGGGCCCAAGCACAGCATGCCTGATCTCCCTATGCACCACAGTCCGGACACTACGGAGGGTGAGTGGATGTTCTCCTCCGGCCATGCTTGCAGAGGGGATGAGCCCCACAGGGCCACTGGAGGAGGGTCCAGCCTGGGCACTACTGCCAGGTGCACTCGCCAGCTGAGGTGGAAGAGGTGGGTCCGCTGGAACCCGCCTTCCGTGGAGTCCTATGTTTTGCATTATTTTATGACAGTTTGGGTTAGTAACGTACAATACCATTCACAATTAGTTGTAACAGCATGCATTAGTATTCTCATTAACCAAACACCCATAAATTCAAGCCATTGAACAGCAAGCATAACACATGCATAATTTGAACAACAATACACAATCCAACAACATGCAGGGTTGATTGATGGCAACAGGCCATCAGGTTTGGATGTATGAACAGGGCACATGCATCAATGTACATGCAAATATGTATGAACCAACAGGGCAAATGTCCAGAGGAGTTAATTGTGAATACACATACCCATTTCATGTGGAATAGATTATTTGTGGTTATAGGGTAGGGTGAAGAAATATTTCATTAACAACTTCGAATACCTATACATATGCTGTACATTTCTACTAGCTGCAGATATATACACCCTACAGGTCTGACTACAGTTTCCTATGTGTAAACTTACACATGTTGGTGATGGGAATGTTACTGCTACATTAATATACATTGCATTTTTATTCATACACATTCATATCTGGCTCTGTTCAGCTACAGCATCCTGCTACATTTGATTTATATGGCTCTAGACAACTGTGGATGTTTGGTATTTCATACAACCATACTATCTGCATATTGCAAAGGTACAGCAACATATCCAAATTGTGGGACACACATTCCAGCTTCAGTACTTTATTCCACACATTTCAGTCTTTTGTTGTGCCTGTCACATTCATTTCATTCTGTACTGACTGCAGTATACTTTATTCAGGAGTCATTACAACTTTATTGGTGGATTCATACCTCTTTCTCACACTCTCACTTGTTTTATTTTAACAATTCAGGATGGTACTTAATTCTAGGCTTTATTGACATGTTTTACTTGGTTACAACAATCCTTTCCAACAGTCTCACTTGTGTCATGTTTCAGATTTTAAACGGGGATATATTTCACACGTGTTTTACTCAGCTTGTGTAGCTGTAATTTACAGCCTGCTGCAGGTTATGTACTATTACATTACAGGTGGAACATCTTTATTTCAGGCTTGTTTCATTTTTATTTTTGGATTACAGGCTGCATCACACTTATGTAATCACAAAGTACTAGCAGAATCTCTCTTACACTGTTACTTGCACTTTTTTATTAATAAGTAACTGCACTGCACTCTTTTGCAAGCTGTCATACTTATATTTTTTAACAGTTACAGGGAGAGAATTACTAACCTGCCTGGTGGCGCAACCGCACAAGCCTATTGGCATAGGCTCGACGATTCATGGAACGGAGACCTGCAGCTGTAATATAAATGAAGTAATATTGGAATACACATCTCCATAATATCAGCTAGGTTAATTTCTTACATAAATAATTACATGTAACGTACTCAGTAGTGGGGCGTTGGGCATTTGCCGGGCCTCCTGGATCCAACGGTTCAGTTGGTCCTGCTTCCGTCTCTTCAGGTCCGCATGGTGGTGACGGACCTGTTCACCAGTCCTTGGTATTCCTGTGGCACTGGTGAGATCATGTGCCAACCGGTCCCATGCCTCAGCCTTGTATGCTCCCCACAGGACCTGGCCCTGCATGAATTGGGCCTCATGATCATGGACGAGGAGCCAAACCATATATTTGGACTCCTCAATGCCCCACCTTTGTGCTCGGAAGCAACTACCCTCTCCTACACCTGCCATCCTGACTGCAAATCGATTCCGCAATCAGTTATGCTGTGTATTCCCGCCTATGGGGCTTATATATGCCATTTTTCACGCACTTATCTGTGACTGGCCATTTTGGAAATGTATCAGCTTCACAAAACCTGCTTTGTCATGCTTCTCTTTCCATTCATTCCTATATATATGCTAATACTGCATTTCTAAGAGCAACTGTCATGGCTTAGTGGCTCAGTACTTTGACTATGGTGCATGGTATCCTGAGTTCGAGCCTGGCCATTGCTTTGTTTTTTTTTTATGACTGTCTACACAAGCTAGGAGGTGTGTCTGCGTAAAGGCAGTTTTGATACAGCTTGCTCAATGTTGCCTGCCGGTTATCTTGTTGGCGTGATGCGCAGCTCCGTGCAAGCGGGTTATGCTGGTTTACCGTCATTTCACTGTCAGGATGCATATTACGCTCAGCTCAGCTACGGACTCACAGCTTTGGCGTGTTACAACACTGCCCAACACCGAGCACACATTTTACACCTGTTAAACCACTGCTCACCTACGGGCAGATATACTCAGCTTGTTAGAGCGTAGCTCAGCTATAGGCACTTCTGACATTTTATTTTTTTTTATTATCTCACATTTCTTCAAAATACATGGCCAATTTCATTACATTTTACATAAAATATAATTTTATATATGTACATATATGTCAGGGAATTGTTTTGTGCTTATTTCACTAGAAATAAAAATTGATGTTGTGGGGGCTCGAACCATGACTGCCTCGTCTTCAGCCGACGTCTCAACCGCTACGCTATTGCTTCTTGGCTTACTTTGCATATTTAGATCTTATATGCTTTTCCACTGAATGCTAACTGTGGCTAAGCGACGGGCACGCCCGGGCAAACAAGCACAATTATGGGCAAACATCTTTAGAACTTATAAAAAAATATATAACATGTTCATTCTTACTTTTTATGTTTATAGTCTGTGGGGCCATGTGTTGAATTGTGTTTGTGACATTTACGCGGACTCTCTCATGGGGGTTTACTTTCGGGACTGTTCCTCTTCTGGGGGCGTGTCCGTTTGCAGGACTCGCCCTGCGGACACGCCCCCTACTTTCTTATACGGACCGTGTTAGCCTTGGGTGTGAGTCATCATGCCCTCATGAATATGCATGGCATGCTGACGTCACACCGTTTAACTGCAGCCTCCGTGTAAGACTTGTAAGTCTTACATGGAGGCTTCGTGAATCCTGCCCTGTGTTGATTTCAGAACAGTCCCAACAATTTCATCCAGAAAACCACAGAAAACTCTGGGATTGGCAACCAGTGGACTGGGAGTACAGGATGCTTTTGTAGGTATCTGCACATGTCCATGTGATGGCCTCTGCACCAATTGTTAGCCAGCATTTACTAATTGCATGCAGCCTGTTGTGTAGTGATTGCAGTCCTCACTGTGATTTCAGGACAGTGCTATAAAAAGGTTTGTTAGATAGGCGTAGCCCTTTCAGATTATCAGGGTGGGGACCATGCTGGTATGCTGTGGACACTGTTCTGTGAGTGTAAGGGTTGGTATGTCTCTCATATTTCAGGCTGTGTTGTAGACACTGCAATGCATGTTGTACTGTAACCTGAGTATTCCTTCCTCCAGTTTCCTCTTCTCAGTGTGTATGTAAACTGACACCTACGACTAGTAATACTGTGTATATGGGTGTGTGTGCTTTCCTGTGGGAATTGTGGTGTAACTGGTATATAGCAGTGGCTCTTGCAATCTGTTGCTATGGCTTCAATATTTGCCCTTTACATTCACTCCTTGTATGCCTGCTAGGTGTCTTTCCTGTAATGTGTTGCTATGGCTTTCCTATTTTCCATTTACACTCACAGCTTGTAATGCTTGCTATATCTGTTTGAGCAGCAATTCCCTATGTGTTTGTTGTGGTAGGGTGGTATTGCATGCAGTGTGGTCTGGCCATTGTGTGGGCCTTGACACTTAGAAGGGTATTTGATCATGCTGCTGCTGAGCAGGCCTCAGATACTCTCAGGTGAATCTTTTATCAGCCTCATGGAATGGTACATATCAGTGTGATAGACCCATGAAATATTCTGATATTCTGCAGTTGTGACTGTGGGTTATTTTGAGCATATGTATTACTACACCATTTGTGGTGTGCAAGTGGTGCATACTTTCAGTAATTCATAGTTACCATTGCATGTGTTGTAACACCTTTCTGCCTACTGTTAGTACATTTCACAGGAGTCAGTGGGGCACAGTTGACATTTGTTTTCAAATCAGGGACATCCCTGTAACTCAGTCACAGTTGCTATGTCTGGGTTCTTAACTATTCCACTATGGCAGTGTTTATCCTGCTCTGAGTATGTGTGTGGCTTGCCAGGTGCTACTGTGACATTATTACCTACTAGCTACCAACTAGCATGGCTGTTTCTCTTCACACAGTAATATTTTACAAATCCACTAGATTTGACAGTAAATATACATGACATGCTTTGTGTACTAGACTTGCTATATTTCCTTTACATTCATTCCTACTATTTCATGATATATTTCTTTCAGCACAATGTTCTTGTATAGCAGTCATGGCTTAGTGGTAAGTCATGCAGACTACTGTTTCCAAGGTCCTGGGTTCGAGAGTGACAGAGGAATTTTATTTTGCTGCTGAGCAAACTATAGGCCTTGTCATTCAGAGTGACTAAGGCACTTTTAAGCAGTTGTAAGCGGGTTAGCACTGGTTTGCGCGGAGCTCACGCATGCGCACCGTCGCTTAGCAAACTACAGGCCTTGTCATTCAGAGTGACTAAGGCACTTTTAAGCAGTTGTAAGTGGGTTAGTGCTGGTTTGCGCGGAGCTCACGCATGCGCACCATCGCTTAGCTTCACGCACACACGCTTAGCTAAGCGCACAGAAGCGCACACCCGCTTACTACTGCTTAAAAGTGCTTACTCTCACACACACCCACGCTAATTTCTTTGAAAGAAAAGAAAATGGGGAGATAGGAAAGTGGTGAAAAAGGGGGCACAAAGAGGGTAGGACAGTAGGAAAACAAGCTCGGGATTTGCAGAAGGGATGTAGGAAAGGCCCATAGCTGTCCATTTCTTTATCAGCAACAGCTGTGCATATGTTTGTAATTTGGTGTGACATTTGAAACCTTCCACCCCTGAGAGAGGGGTGAGGACAACAATAATTGTTGTACAGCCAATTGTAATTGCCAGTTTACATGTCCAGCAGACATGTGTGCGAAATGGGCAGCTATGTATGGGGTGTATTTTTTTTTGTGGGAACAGAGTGCCCTTTTTTTTTTTTTTTTTTTTTCAGGTGAGAGTGGAATGTCAGGTACAGGAAGTAGGTATAGCTGGGGAGGTAGGTAGGGGAGGTTAACAGACAAGACAAACAGAACGCATACAGGGGTGGTGTATGACACATGTGGGGGTTACACAATTGACGGGGATGGATGTTTGGATATCTCAAGCCCATGAGCCCACAGATGGCAACAGTGGAACTGAGATCCCCACCCATGGGCAGTTGCCACTGTACCTTCACTGCCCAGGATGGGGCTGTGCTGGGGGCTGTGTAGGACGGGCAGCAGGCACGCCCGTGAGTTGTGCCACCTGTGCCTCAAGCTGGCATAGGGGCCCAAGCACAGCATGCCTGATCTCCCTATGCACCACAGTCCGGACACTACGGAGGGTGAGTGGATGTTCTCCTCCGGCCATGCTTGCAGAGGGGGGGATGAGCCCCACAGGGCCACTGGAGGAGGGTCCAGCCTGGGCACTACTGCCAGGTGCACTCGCCAGCTGAGGTGGAAGAGGTGGGTCCGCTGGAACCCGCCTTCCGTGGAGTCCTATGTTTTGCATTATTTTATGACAGTTTGGGTTAGTAACGTACAATACCATTCACAATTAGTTGTAACAGCATGCATTAGTATTCTCATTAACCAAACACCCATAAATTCAAGCCATTGAACAGCAAGCATAACACATGCATAATTTGAACAACAATACACAATCCAACAACATGCAGGGTTGATTGATGGCAACAGGCCATCAGGTTTGGATGTATGAACAGGGCACATGCATCAATGTACATGCAAATATGTATGAACCAACAGGACAAATGTCCAGAGGAGTTAATTGTGAATACACATACCCATTTCATGTGGAATAGATTATTTGTGGTTATAGGGTAGGGTGAAGAAATATTTCATTAACAACTTCGAATACCTATACATATGCTGTACATTTCTACTAGCTGCAGATATATACACCCTACAGGTCTGACTACAGTTTCCTATGTGTAAACTTACACATGTTGGTGATGGGAATGTTACTGCTACATTAATATACATTGCATTTTTATTCATACACATTCATATCTGGCTCTGTTCAGCTACAGCATCCTGCTACATTTGATTTATATGGCTCTAGACAACTGTGGATGTTTGGTATTTCATACAACCATACTATCTGCATATTGCAAAGGTACAGCAACATATCCAAATTGTGGGACACACATTCCAGCTTCAGTACTTTATTCCACACATTTCAGTCTTTTGTTGTGCCTGTCACATTCATTTCATTCTGTACTGACTGCAGTATACTTTATTCAGGAGTCATTACAACTTTATTGGTGGATTCATACCTCTTTCTCACACTCTCACTTGTTTTATTTTAACAATTCAGGATGGTACTTAATTCTAGGCTTTATTGACATGTTTTACTTGGTTACAACAATCCTTTCCAACAGTCTCACTTGTGTCATGTTTCAGATTTTAAACGGGGATATATTTCACACGTGTTTTACTCAGCTTGTGTAGCTGTAATTTACAGCCTGCTGCAGGTTATGTACTATTACATTACAGGTGGAACATCTTTATTTCAGGCTTGTTTCATTTTTATTTTTGGATTACAGGCTGCATCACACTTATGTAATCACAAAGTACTAGCAGAATCTCTCTTACACTGTTACTTGCACTTTTTTATTAATAAGTGACTGCACTGCACTCTTTTGCAAGCTGTCATACTTATATTTTTAACAGTTACAGGGAGAGAATTACTAACCTGCCTGGTGGCGCAACCGCACAAGCCTATTGGCATAGGCTCGACGATTCATGGAACGGAGACCTGCAGCTGTAATATAAATGAAGTAATATTGGAATACACATCTCCATAATATCAGCTAGGTTAATTTCTTACATAAATAATTACATGTAACTTACTCAGTAGTGGGGCGTTGGGCATTTGCCGGGCCTCCTGGATCCAACGGTTCAGTTGGTCCTGCTTCCGCCTCTTCAGGTCCGCATGGTGGTGACGGACCTGTTCACCAGTCCTTGGTATTCCTGTGGCACTGGTGAGATCATGTGCCAACCGGTCCCATGCCTCAGCCTTGTATGCTCCCCACAGGACCTGGCCCTGCATGAATTGGGCCTCATGATCATGGACGAGGAGCCAAACCATATATTTGGACCTCAATGCCCCACCTTGTGCTCGGAAGCAACTACCCTCTCCTACACCTGCCATCCTGACTGCAAATCGATTCCGCAATCAGTTATGCTGTGTATTCCCGCCTATGGGGCTTATATATGCCATTTTTCACGCACTTATCTGTGACTGGCCATTTTGGAAATGTATCAGCTTCACAAAACCTGCTTTGTCATGCTTCTCTTTCCATTCATTCCTATATATATGCTAATACTGCATTTCTAAGAGCAACTGTCATGGCTTAGTGGCTCAGTACTTTGACTATGGTGCATGGTATCCTGAGTTCGAGCCTGGCCATTGCTTTGTTTTTTTTTTATGACTGTCTACACAAGCTAGGAGGTGTGTCTGCGTAAAGGCAGTTTTGATACAGCTTGCTCAATGTTGCCTGCCGGTTATCTTGTTGGCGCGGTACGCAGCTCCGTGCAAACGGGTTATGCTGGTTTACACGTCATTTCACTGTCAGCATGCATATTACGCTCAGCTCAGCTACGGGCACACAGTTTTGGCGTGTTACAACACTGCTCAACCCCGGGCACTCATTTTACACCTGTTAAACCACTGCTCACCTACGGGCAGATATACTCAGCTTGTTAGAGCGTAGCTCAGCTATAGGCACTTCTGACATTTTATTTTTTTTTATTATCTCACATTTCTTCAAAATACATGGCCAATTTCATTACATTTTACATAAAATATAATTTTATATATGTACATATATGTCAGGGAATTGTTTTGTGCTTATTTCACTAGAAATAAAAATTAATGTTGTGGGGGCTCGAACCATGACTGCCTCGTCTTCAGCCGACGTCTCTACCGCTACGCTATTGCTTCTTGGCTTACTTTGCATATTTAGATCTTATATGCTTTTCCACTGAATGCTAACTGTGGCTAAGCGACGGGCACGCCCGGGCAAACAAGCACAATTATGGGCAAACATCTTTAGAACTTATAAAAAAATATATAACATGTTCATTCTTACTTTTTATGTTTATAGTCTGTGGGGCCATGTGTTGAATTGTGTTTGTGACATTTACGCGGACTCTCTCATGGGGGTTTACTGGGACTGTTCCTCTTCTGGGGGCGTGTCCGCTTGCAGGACTCGCCTGGACACGCCCCCTACTTTCTTATACGGACCGTGTTAGCCTTGGGTGCGAGTCATCATGCCCTCATGAATATGCATGGCATGCTGACGTCACACCGTTTAACTGCAGCCTCCGTGTAAGACTTGTAAGTCTTACATGGAGGCTTCGTGAATCCTGCCCTGTGTTGATTTCAGAACAGTCCCAACAATTTTATCCAGAAAACCACAGAAAACTCTGGGATTGGCAACCATCTCTGACTACTGCAGAGGCTCAATGCTGTCATGAGCATTGAGGCTGGCAATTATATGAAGGTGTCTCCTTCATCACCAGTCATAGCAGGGTGCTTCTTAGCACTGGATGTGCTGTCTTAGAGTGCTGATGCTGCTTTGGACACTCTGCTGTAGTGGATAGAACAAATGCCATGGAAGCAGTACTGGGGGTACCTGATATGGAGCTGTGCAGTGTGCCCCGACTGTTGTTGTTTGTGTTCTATGAGTTAAAACCACCATCCATGGTTATGTACATGGGCAACAGTAGCTTGGTCACAATGTCCTAGACAGCAGCTGATGTGCCAGTGGAAGTAACAGTGTCACTCATCTGTTCTCACTGCAGTCTTAGCATCCCAACTAACATATTATTAACAAACCCACATAAGCATTGCAAGTAAGAGATGAAAATGACCTGAAGAACCTCATCTGTGTGATTGAAAACAAATAATGAATGACCTAGCATCCTCTAAAGATGTATAGACAAAAGTTTATCAGCAGACTGTTCTCATTTTTTATAAAACTGCACTGCCAACAGTAAACAAGGCATATTACAACCACCTTTTAGTCCTTAGACTGTGTGTGTGTAAGAGGATTGTAGGCAGACAGTATCACATGTAGTTTGTTTAGCAATATTTGACAGGTTAAAGGAACAATCCCAGGGATTTTTTGCTTTGATTCAGCCTTTGTTTACATTTCAGGTTTGCCTTTCTGAGCATCATACCTCTCAACTGTATAGATTTTTACAGAATGTCCAGATTTCTACCACATATTTTTGGTCCATTTTTCATAAAATTGTGGTTTTCTGGCAAATTAGTAGTAAATCATTAAAGACTGAAGTTAGAAAATAATGACAGGCATTTGAGTTTCAGACATCATACCCTTCAGAAAATTCATGCTAATACAAAATCTGTTATTCTATCAACTTTCTAAGTTTATAAGAGCAATATTTGGAAATTGTCACTATTTTTGGACCTGTGTCCCCCTTTTATTTATGGCTTTGTCCAGATTTCTTGCTCTAAGAGGTTGAAAGGTATGCTGAGCATGCTCACCTTTGGCTGAGGTGGGTAGGGGAGAGTGCCTAAAGGAAGTTTCAAAGGTGTTAGCCAAATTCCATCTCAAATTGCAGCTCTACTGACAACTTTCTGTGCATTTTACCCATTGAGAAAAAATATCCCTTCAGGCATTTCATGAACTGACTGCTGCTGCTAATCTAGAAAGCATAGCAGTAATGCAATGCTTTTAAAGGGGCAGCATTTTTTTTCCAAAAATCAGTTACTTGCTAGAGTACTTTGTTTACCTTTTAGTACAGTGTTAAGTCACATGTTCACACAGAGGCAGGATTTTCAGAGAAGCTTGTTACTGAAGGTTAGATTTCACAAACCTAAGTGTGGGATTGTTATTATAGGAACTGCTAAAAGTTTACAGTTTGTCTTTTTGTATTTTCCTTCCACCAACCATAGGCTATTAGTTGAATAACTGGTTTAGACTCAGACAGAGATGCTAGCTAGTCACACTCAGATCTGCAGCCTTTGCAGCACTGAAATTACATCTTCAGTATGTACTTGTTTTTTGTAAACCTTAGTGGAATAGTTATTCCAGCACAGGCATTTCTTTTGTTTGTTTTTGTTTCATGCTTGTTGCTACATGCTTTTTCCCTTCACTGGTAATTATTTTTCATATGGTCAGCAATAGTGTTGCTTATTAGTGCAAGTACTCATGCAGACATACATTTATAAAACAGTTTCCCCTCATTTCACAGGACAGCATTGCTTTGGACATTTGCATCTTTGAAACAAGCCCACTGAGTTGCAAATGTCCTAAGATATTAGAAGAATAAAATCTTATATCAGTTCAATAAAAACATGTTAGAGGACTTTGAAACTGACTCTTGTTACTGTACTGAACGTATTTTCCCATTAGGTGACACCCTTCAGGAATCACACAGTAACTGTCTGTATACTACTGATTCCATCCAAATGAATTTATTTTCGTTTTCTTCCCTGCACTGTAGTAAAATGTTTGGATCTTTCACTCTTTTCCTGAATATTTGGCTGCAGGAGAGTTACATTGGTTACCATTTCAAAGTTCATAGGTTCATAGGTGTGTACTAGGCTAATGGCCCTGGGGCCTTTATAAGCCTAGCCCATAGAAGTGCCCTGGCTTTGTGCCACCTGTCATTAGTTCCCAGTGCCTCTATCAAGTAGAGCCACTGGAGTGATCCCCAGGGTGAATTTTCTATTTCCCAGCTGAAGCAAATGTAGTCTCTATCATTCCATATATTTTCCCATCTGTGTGCATAAGTCTATATGCAATATGTAATCTACGTTTATATTCATGTGGTTGTAAAACCACAGCCTTGCTATATCTTACTGACTGCTCGCAATTCAAGGCATTCTTGAATGTCTGTCAAATTTGTATATGCTGGATATGTAATAATACGTGTATTTTATTAAAACTTTGTATGCAGTGCACCTAATTGTTTTGCTGGTGTACTTCACTGTTAATATTGGAATTCTCATAACGTTTCTCAAACTTGCCTCTTTTGTGATTCAAATGGCTGTGTTGATGAAACTACTTACTCCCTTATCAAGATGGAAATAGATAATAATTTAAATAAATAAATGCATGTGTCATGTGCCAGTATGTGTTTTTCATATGCATTGCTTTGGTTGTTTACAATGTATTCGATGTATATCTGTATGCTGTTACACACACACACATATATATATATATATATATATATATATATATATATACACACACACACACACACACACACACACACACACACATATAACTCTATCTCTGTATTTGTGTGTGTCAGTATTCATGTACACAGATGTACACACACCCATATGTGTGTTGGTGGATATATAAATATATACATGCACACTTTCATACACTGGCATGTTGACTAAGGTGACAGTATGGCTGCTCCTAACAGCATAAAGAAAAAATAACTCAAAAAGAGTATAAATTCACACAGTCACACAACAAGGAAAGCAATTATAAACTGCAGCAGGCGTGAAGTTTTACATATAGTTTTAATATTTAATCTTGATTTAAAAATACACACAGGAGCAAAAAGTAGTCATGTGACTAACTCCAGTCATGTGACCTACATATATAAAGGCAAATTTAAAACATATATATAAAAAACATTAATTAAAAAATTTAAAATATTTAAACATAACATATACATTATAAAACAACATTCAAAACAAATATGTGTGTGTACATGTGCTAATATTTTTTGTTTTATTATATTGTACATAACATATTAAACATATTATTTTTATATTTTATAATTAAGCATATATAAATAAATGTAGATTGTGCTAGATTTAGCTTATTCATGTATGAATATTGTATGCATATATGCATATGTTTTAACAAATGTTTTCTTGCAGTATGTTTATTTTATAAATTTTTTTTTTAGCACATTTAAATAGGTCATGTGACTTTGGCTGCAGTCACATGACTACTAGGCCTGTATAAAAAGCAGTTGCTTGTGTATATATGTATATTTAGTATATTGAGAAAGGGTTCATACCCGAAAGCTTTGCATTATAAAGTGATTTGTTCTCAGCATTCCTTGTGTGACTTTTGCTCCTAACAGCATCCCTGCCACTGACCCTTTATTGCTAGTTTTACAAGTAAAAGTTTTTTTTCCATTTGTCATACACCGCTTGCCAAGACTATTAAAAGTGTGACTCAGACTACTGAAACTACAGACCCATAAGCTTATAAGTGATCTCCAAACCCTTAATCCAACACATTTTGGTTTTGTCAAAGACAGGCCATGCCTGTTAAACCTGGCAGACTTCTTCAAAAGCATCAACATAAATGAAGGCAGATCTGTTCATACAACCTACCTTCACTTAACAAAGGCCTTCAACACAGTCCCACATTCGGGCATCATCAATAAACTCTCCCAGTTGAATATCAACCCTTCTGTTGTCAGGTGGGTTGCTAACTGGCTCACCTTCAGATCACACTCCATCAAAGTTGGGGACTTTACCTCGACCAGCAGACCTGTCAGCAGTTAGGTTCCACAGGGGTCAGTGCTGGGCCCCCCTATTGTTTGGAATATACTTCTCAGAGGTTCAGGCCAAAACAGAGGGGCTGTGCCTAACTAAGTTTGCTGATGACTGCAAATTAGGTGCAATCATTTAATCCCCAAAGGATGTCAGTATACTTCAAGAGGGATTTACACAAATGAGTGAATGGTGCCAAAGCCGTGGACTCAAGCTCAATGCTAAAAAAATGCATTATCATCCTATTTGGTAAAAATGATATCCCTGCAGGCTATCATCTAAATAATAATACCCTGTGTAACAACTCAGTAGTGAGAGAATTGGGAATGCAAATTGACTGTAGCCTAAACTTTGACCACCATGCGTCTACGGTGTTAAAGAAGGCATTCTACATTGCTCATCTCATTAGCAAAGGCATTGCCTCAAGAGCAAAACAGGTCATAACTCCCCTGTACTCGACCCTCATTAGGCCAATAATTGAGTAGAATGCTCCCTTTGTATGTACCTTACCTGGCACATGCAGCAATTTGAGAGACCTCAGAGATTTCTAACCAAGAAAATTACAGGGTCTCCAGCACATGTCATACATTGACAGACTGATGTCACCATCACTGTACTCAGTAGCATATAGACTACTTACAGCAGACTTGTACCTGGCCTACAGAGCAGTCTCAGACCAAAAACCTAATGGAAATGCTTTACATCTGCAAGACAACTGGGATAAGGGTCACTTGCTTCAGGGACCTTAACCTGGCCTGCAACATATATAGGGCTTGCTGGACAGACAGATATGTCTCTCAGAGGTTGCCACTCCTCTGGAATAGGCTATCAATTCACATCAAACAGAGCCTCTCTATGACCCTGTTTAAGTGTAGCCTGGATGACTGGATGGGAAACCATAAATTCTTTGCTGGTGAGTTCTCCTGTGGCCCTCCTAGATGTGGGCAGCCATTGCTAACTAAGATTTTGAGTTTAGGCTACATCCTTTATATTGGGTTACTCTAGTATTATACTGGGTACACATGGCTAGGCTTATAAAGGCCTTTGGGTCAGTAGCATAGTAACCACCTATGAACCTATGAAGTAACAAGAGTATTCTTGCCTTCAGTCATCTACATTTTTAGAGATGATAAGCTTACTTATGTACTGGCACACTCTCAGACTGCATTGCATTTTTTTTAGGATAACTGCTGCCATTTCCTTAAGAATTTGGTGGGAAGGATTACTTAGGAGGAAGTAAGCTCAGCAGCAGGTGGCCAAGAGTAATTACATGCAGACATTAATTTGCCATTACGGAGTTGGAGTTCTTCCTGGATATACAAACAGAAGACAAACAATGTACTCCCAACTCAAAATAGGGCAACAAATGTGTAGTTCAGGTAGGGTGTAGTGAAGAAAAATTGGACATTATACTATGTTGCTTTCACAGTGGGCTCAATTCAAGAAAGTGTCACTGGAAACAACACCAGTACCAGTGTGGATACAAATTAATTCACAGTATCTGTGGACATATGAGAATAACTGCTAACAAACGCCCTCAGTACAGGTAATTTGGTGGCTTACAAAAGGGTAGTACAGCAGTTTAGAGACACTAGAAAGGTGCAAGGTTATCCAGTTGTATGGCTTATAGCAGTAAAACAATAGAAGGCACATACCCCGCTACTGTTAGAGCCTGATTAAAAGAAGATGAAGGCAGCATTACACCTGGAAGCTATCAGCTGGCTGCAGAAAGCTGCGGGGAGGCAGTGTGAGCCTTATGGGACAAACTACAAAACATATGTCATCAGTAATATAATAACAAATTGTTTTTCATAGCTTGTTGTTTATTTATTACCCTATGTGGAGCATTTAGCTGTTAAAAATAAGAATAGTCTAAGGATAAATAGGATCAACCTATGACTGATCAGGATGTGAAGAACAAGTGGATCCAACCTCAGGGTACACAGAATGGAATGTAGTACAATGACTACAACATTAGCAAAGATTGTGCCTCCAACACAGAAGTCCACTCACACAGTTTCATCATAGACTGGTACATAAGAAGGAGCAGTTTTCTGCCATGAGAATGGTACCCTGCTTATCCAGCTTTAGGTTAGGGCTTTATTGAAGAAAAGATTAAGTTTGGACCTCAAACATATACCCCACGCTCAGTTACATTCCATGCTTATTTAGCATAGTGGCAGCTTCTCATGTGCAGTGGGCAAGGACATCATGGGGGAACATCAAGAAATTAGGAAGACAGAAGTCCAACGCTTATGAAAGATAGCTGAAAAATAAACTGTTACAACATGCCTAACATTGTTGTCTTTTATTTGCAGAAACTAGGTGTTAACTGTAAGACACACATTGCACCTTCCAACAATACTTTTGCTGACTGGACCTTCCTGCATGTCTTATCACCTAGAACTTTGCAAGTGCTTTTCCATGTGAATGGAAACACTGGTCTTGTATATCACTTCCTGGAATATGCTGACATTAACTGCAATATATTGTGGTACCTAGGGTATACCATGTAAAATCTGTGTTAAAGCCCAAATTATGTTATTTACACTGAGGCCACACAGTTTGCTGAGCTGTACACCCTTCCACTATCCTTACTGTTGCCTACTATTTATGGTGATGTGCAGCTCTTCCTCTGTATGCTATTCCTCAGCAGAGTGCTCTCCATCAATAGGGTACATGGCCCATTCCACCCGGCTTGACCTCTTACAGCTATGCAACATGCACACCACAATGACCACCCATAACAAAGACTGTAATATTTTATGGACACAGAAATGGAACGTCTGACACAACTGATTTCTATCCCAAAGAATCCTATACTTATTGAATAAACTTCCTATGCATGTCAATCAATACTAAACATGCTCTGTATTCAGTAATATTCAGGATGAATAGCCAGGAAATCATAAATCCTCTTTAGGTACATAGCATGGTGCTTCTTGATCATGGAGCTTAACTCACTCAGCAGTGCTCAGGCTTAGCTGGCTATGGTTAACAATGGTCTTTTGAACTGCAGGCCTAGTAAATACCTATGAACTTATCAAACTAAATAAAATTACCAGGTATTTTACAAATGTGCATGCTGCATATAGAATATATATGCAGATAATAACATCAGTTTATTGATGAATGTATTTCTGTAAGCCATCTCATTTGAATGCCATTATATGGTCATTAACATGTACTACTAGCATCCGCGGTGGTGCAGTGGTAGCGTTGTTGCCTCACAGCAAGACGTTCTCCCGTTTGATTCTCGGCTGGAGTGCGGGGAGTGCCTTCTATGTGGAGTCTGCATGTCCTCCCCGCGGTTGGGTGGGTATTCGAAAGACATGTGTAAATGGGCGTGCCTTCGTTGAAGGTTGAATGTCGAGCTGGCACCTCGGCGTTCATCAAAATCTACTGCCAATTATTAGCAGACCAGAGTTCCTCTGTGGCGACCCCTAACCGGGAAAAGCCGAAAGACAACAACAACAACAACTGACCATACCAATTTTCATACTGCCATGATTGTGATACGGACGTCTCTGAATTGCAGATGCCCTGCATGTCAATACTGACTACATAGTTTAGCTTTACACACTGTGCTATTTCTCCTTTCTGAATACCCCGTACTTTATTATGTCCTGTAAGAGTACCGACTATATACACACATAACAAGGTACCTGTAAACAAACATTTAATTGTTTATTTCAATATCTAATGAAAACAACAAATAGATGTGCGCTGTACCATGAACTAAACTTAACCTCTGTTTGAAATCATTCATTTTTCCCCTTATTTCTTTATTCAGATGTTTATGTGTTTGTGTACTTATTAATTGCAGCTTGATAATCATGTAAGTGGGAGGCTGACAGACCCTTCTGAGTCACAACCTGAGTTCCATGGTGCAAGACACAGAAATAAAATAAAGAATTATGCCACTTTCAGAAGGAATGTCAAACAGTTGGGCTAAATGCAGAAATGCAATTCAAGCAAGATGACAGTTGAAGAAATATAAAACATGGAAATGAGTTCAAACTATAACTACAATTTTGCAGGCAAGAAGGGCATTATTGCTCACGCCTGAAATATTTGTATGTATGTACGTATGTAAAAAGTATAAACATAAATGAGCTGTTTAATAGGGTGGCTATGTTAAGTATAGAAGGATCTCCATTTTGATTTATTTTGTTAGTTTTATGTGCATAGATGTCTTTCATTCTCATGCTTCATCAGCAAATGGTCTCTTTGTGACAAAATATCATGATAGATTTCACTTGCAATTGACATTGTTTCACTTTAAACCTGTCAGATTATATCAGAAATATATATATATGCCTAGATATGATAGTTATGAAACAGTCAAATAGATAAAACTATGACTTCACATGGAACCTGTGGGTCTGCTTGCTTGTTTATTTTGTAAAATAAATGAAACTAAAATTTCTCATGGAATATGTGTGTCTATTTACTAATTTATGTAGGTATAGCATTGTACTGGCTAGTTCTAATTAGACACAAAAAAGTCTATCTAGTGTATAGGAATATACATGCAATAAAACACATTAATTTCTTGTGATATCATGACATTTCACTTATAATTGAAGGCATACCTCTCAACCTTAGAGTGCAGAGAGAAAAGCCTTGGCAGAAACATTTAAATGGCTCAAGTAGTTACCAAAATCTAAGATAAAAGAGTAAACGACAATAACTTTACTCAAAACTGTTACACAACAGCAATAAGGTACAAGTAGAAGATAGAGTCCATATGAGTCGACCATGACTAGTTACGCCCCAGGAAATACCCTCTATCTGTTATACCCCCACCGTTACTAAATAATGGGTCCTCACTGCACTCTTCAGAGCTAAACACACTACAGCAATGAGCCCTGATAATATCCAGGGATGCCTCCTATATAGTATGAAAAAGGAGACCTCAGGCCCACTAGGATGTCTTTTCAGCCACAGCCTTCAGACAGGTTTCATCCCTACAGAATGCAGGACTGCAACGGTCATCCCTGTACATAAAGATGGACCATCAACAAACCCAGGAAACTACAGACACATAAGTTGGACTAGTCTTATATACAAGGCCATGGAAAAAGTTATAATGGATCTAATAAATACATAGCAAATCTTCAAACACTGGACCCATCCCAGTTTGGTTTCATCAAGGGTAGGTCATACCTACTAAACCCAGTGGACTACTTTGAGAAGGCCACTTGAGCCATGTATGATGAGCAAAAAAGTGCCTACTGCCTACGTCGACCTGGTAAAGGCATTCAACACACTACCTCACTTGGGTGTTATACACAAACTCAAAAAAAGACATAAATCCCTATGTAACCCAATGGATAGTCAAATGGCTCATGGATAGGACACATGAAGTTAGGGTGGGGGAGTCCTCCTCCACTAAAAGGCCTGTTACTAGTGGTGTTCCACAGGACTCAGCACTTAGACCTCTCCTGTTTGGAATACACTTCTCTGAAGTCATAGCAAATATAGAAGGTCTTTGGGTGACCAAATCTGCAGGTGACTGCAAGTTGGATGCAATGACTGATTCCTCCGAAGATGTAAATATCCTTGAGGAAGGTCTGAGAGAAAAGTAACTGGTACCAGAAACATAGCCTAATAGTCAATGCCAAAAAATGCATATTGATACCCTTTGGGAAGTTGACCACCCCTACAAATTACAGCATTGATAACACTCTTCTAACAGTAGACCCAGTGGTAAGGGACTTGAGAACTCAGGTTGACAGTAACCTGAACTTTGATCACCATGTGACCACGGTGGTGAGAAAATCCTTCTATGTATGGCAAGTTATAAATTATGGCATGGCATCCAGATCTAAAGAGATCATAATCCCACTATACTTAGCCCTCATTAGACCAATAATCGAGTACATTGCACTATTCAGCATGTACCTGACCAGGCATTTCCTACAACTATTGTGGCTACAGAGAATCCTCATTAAAAGAGAATCCTCATTAAAAGAATACAGGGTATAAATAACATGTCTTATGTGGAAAACCCCAAACCCTTGTCCCTGTACTCAGTCTCCTACAGACTACTAAGGGGCAATCTATACCTATCCTACAAAGCCTTCTCAGATACAGCCTTGATGGATATGCTACACATTCACTAAACAAACAGCACAGGAATTGCCCAGTCCAAGGATCTAAACTTGGTCTGTGACAGAAGCAAAACATGTTGGAGGAACAGGTGTGTGTTTGAGAGATTACCCTTTTTCTGGGAAAGGCACCCTATTTATGTAAAAGAGAGCTCTTCTTTAAGCCTATTCATATAACATTTGGACCAATGAATGGAAAATCATAAATTCACCCCTGCTTATCACCTGTGGCCTTTATAGACAGCAGCAGCTTATAGATGCTCTAAGGCATGGACATACATCAAAGTCTTTTTAGTCTTTAGGCATTGACAATTACGAAAACTGGGGCATGAATGGATAGGCTTAAAAAGGCTCTAGGGCCATTAGAATGGTAACCTCCAATGAGGATTTCTTCTAGTGAGCCGCAAATTCAGGAAATTGCTTTCCTTACAAATTTTTGTAACAAGAACAAGTTGGAATGCAGAAATACATATAATAACCAAAATCAGCTACAGTGGAATGTAAGAAAAGGTAGGATACTGGTTAGCAATGAGCTTCTCTTTAAATAAGCTATTATGCTACTGGGCATGACACTGATGTATACAATGTATTTTATATAGCATATATCATGGATAGAAGTAGGTTAAAAAAATAAAAAATAGACAACTGGGTACACAAGTCCCATGATAAAGATGTTCCTGATCCTCATATGCAGTCTGCGAAAAACTGACAATATAGAATCTTCAAGACACAGAAACATTCCAACAATGAGGTTAGGCCAGGTTCAGGGGGAGGATGTACCTAGCCCACTGCAGGAGGAAGTAGTACTCCACAGAAAGTGATAGGCCAGAAAAGAGCCATAAAAATGATAGAGTGGACTGCTGATAATAAGAAACAAATTATGTATTGTTACTATTATGCAAGAAGCCCAGAATTTTCAGGTAGAAGATATTCAAAGCAATTAAGAGAGAAATTGGAGGAAAGAAAAATACTTGCACAAGACAAACTGTGAAAACCTTACACATGTATTTTTGTGTTCATTAATACAACAGATCCATGAAAACCATTATATAGACACAAATTTGGGTCTCTGGAAAAAGAAGCAACCAAGGAAGTGTAAAAAATGTGAAGAACAAAACCTAGAGATTTTTGAAAGGTATGAAAAGTAAACATGGAGATGAGAAAGAAAGGGAGATCCAATCTGCTGCAATATTTATCCAAAGGGGAAAGCCAAAGTAATCAATACCAGAAAGCATCTCCAAAGAAATGTGAAGAGAAATACAACAGAGTATCCAGGGAGGGAAACTTTCACAATCTAAAAAATAAGATCACAAAGGGGAAATGTAAAACAGAAGATTAGTAAAGTAGAAGTTAAACAAATAGAAGCTGAAGGTATGGATTACCTGCAAAGTGAAGGATTTAGTGTCAAAAGTCTAACACAGTTTATATTATAGCATGGTGGAACAATTAGTCCCCAAAGTAAGAAAAACAGAAAGGAAGAAATATGGAGATGGGAAAGTATAATAACTTTAATATGGCACAGTATTTACGCAAAGGAGAAAGCCAAACAAATAAATACAAAAAAACAGCACCAAAGATAGCTGCAGAGACAAAGGCATCTGGATATACAAAATATCACAATACAAAAAAAATAAGAAAACAAAAGGGAAAAGTAGAAAAGAGGATTAGTAATGGGGAAGTTAAAGAAATAGAAACTGAAGTTATGGATTACCTGTGAAGTGAAGGATTTAGTGTAGAAAATCGCACAGTGGACATTGGCAACTCTGGCACAGTCAATGTTGTTTATTGACAGATAAGTGAATTCCTGTTATGAAAGAGCAACAGATGATGCAGGATGCAACTGAAGAGAATATGTCACAGGAAGATGTTCAGGAACTTTCTGTAGACTCCTTGAAGCAAATGGAGAGCAAGGGTAATAGTTACTTTATTTAATAGAGATAGCTAGGCATATTAAGATCAATTAAAAAATATTACAGAAAGTCAATAAGACCCAAAATGTTAGAAGTCTGATTAAACAAATGAACACAGTAATTAAATCTTTCAACAGAAAGTTGTGTAATATAACAGAATTAAATAGGCTATATTAATTTGCAGCTAAATTAATATAACATATACCACAAAAACACAATGCAATAAGGGCAAGGAATGGAAGAAATCAAATGCCATCATGGAAGTACTGAATAGAGAACACTGTAACACAATTAATACAAGAACTGTCCTTGTTAGAGTACAGAAGAGGGAGCAGATCAATGCAAATACTCAGAAAGATAGATGTGATAAAAGCAATGCGCAGTATCAGAACAGATCAGGATCTATCATGTTCTATCGCAAATTATAGACTAAAAATATAAGCACAGGCAGCAAAAACTTAGAAGGCATGCAGATAAATGTAAAGGAAAAGTACAAATTAAGCAATTTATTGATGACACAAAAAAGTTTTATAGAGAACTGAGAAACACAGCAAAAGGAATTGAACCCCCACCCCCAAAATAAAACAGAAATAGATACATTTTGGAGAAATATTTGTGAAGATCCTGTGGAACATAACAAAGATGCTGAATGGATAGAAAAAGTAAAAGAAAGAATAAGAAGTTCAGATGTACAGGATATGAAATGGGATGAAGTAATGGCCAGAGAAATTCAAACAAAGTTAAGAGAATATCATAACTGGAAAACCACAGGCCCAGATGCAGTACCTAACTTCTGGCTAAAAGTATTAACATCTTTATATGAATATTTAGACATGAGTAAGAACTATTTATATGCAAACCCTGAACATACATCAACCTGCCTAACAAATGAAAAAAGCACTTCTACTTAAGAGCGAACATGCAAGCTATCCTAAAACTATAGACCAATAAGTTGCTTCTGACGATGTATGAACTATACACTGGAACTGATGCCAACAGACTTTATAGTTATTTAGACAAAAACTCAGTCATGGCAATAGAACAAAAGGGTAACAAAAGAAAGTCATATTGAACCAAGTATCATTTGTTGTTAAATAAATTCATTAATGAAAAACTGTAAAAGGGGAAGAATCTGAATACAGGATGGATAGTCTACAAAAAAGCATTTACTAATATCCCACATTCATGGATGAAACAGGGCTTATAAATTTATAAGATACACCCTATAGTGATTGATTACATTGCAGTGGCCATGAAACTGTGGCAAACCACTTTGCAGTTAGACCATGATAAAAGACAAATTTCAGGGAAAAAACATTCAAAGGGATATCATTTTCTGTTGGTATTGTGGCATCATCCATGAAGACAGTGGAATGCTGCTCAGTGGTTGGCTCTTACCTGCCTGTGTCACACATTCTGAGAGCTCAATCACGTCTCTCTTCATTTGGTCCAGGGAGGTACATCTCAGGTCATTCATATCCACATGGACTATGACTGAGTCTTGCTGGTACCTGAAGTTTAGTGACCTCGGTGCTTGCATGCTGTGATGAATCTTGGTCTCTGACAGGGAACTAACTGTAAACTTCTCCTTATACAGCCTGGTGAGAGGGACATCAGTATGTTTCACAATGGAATCTCCTATGAACAAATTATTGGATTGTGTTATTTTACACTTCATGGGCTTTATAGTTGAGACATATTGAGATATGATTTTATGTGTTGTGGTGGGATTTGTCTTATTTGTGAGCATGAGTGTTTCTGAACATTGCATTTGACAGGACTTTTGAAGTTCATATGTAGTTCAATGTGTCTGGTCATTTGTATGTGTTGTGAGTGTTGCATGAGTGTCATTGACAACCTGTTTTGTGTTTCTTTGTCTCTCCCTCTCTCTCTCTGTATATGTATATATATATATATATATATATATATATATATATATATATATGTATATATATATATATATATATATATATAGAGAGAGAGAGAGAGAGAGAGATACACACACACACACACACACACACACACACACACACACACACACACACACACACACACACACACACACACGCACACACGCACACATACAGTGGATATAAAAAGTGTACACACCCCTGCACCCCTATTAAAATGCCAGGATTTTGTGATATAAAAAATGAGACCACAATAAATCATTTCAAAACTTTTCCCACCTTTAATGTGACCTATAACCTGTACAATTCAATTGAAAAACAAACAAATCTGTTAGGGGGATAAATATAAAAAATAAAAAAATGTACAATAAGCTGGAAGCATAAATGTGCACACCCTTAAACTGATACTTTGTTGAAGCACCTTTTGATTTAATTACAGCATTCAGTCTTCTTGGGTACACACCTGCCATCAATTAAAGAGACTCGGATTAATCCCAAATAAAGTTCAGCTGTCCTAGTAGGATTTTCCTGACATTTACTCAATTACCTGATACATCAAAAGCCATGGTTCCCAGTCAGCTTTCAAAGTATCAAAGGGATCTCATTGTTGAAAGGTATTGATCAGGAGAAGGGTACAAAAAAATTTTCACAGCAATGGATATACCATGGAACACAGTGAAGATAGTCATCAAAAGTGGAGAAAATATGGGACAACAGTGATGTTGCAAAGAACTGGACATCCCTCCAAATTTGATGAAAAGACAAGATACAAACTGGTCATGGAGGCTGCCAAGAGACCTACAGCAGCACTGAAGGAACTGCAGGAATTTTTGGCAAGTAATGGTTGTGTACTACATGTGACAACAATCTCCCGTATTCTCCTTATGTCTGGGTTATGGGGTAGAGTTGCAAGACGGAAGCCTTTTCTTACACAGAAAAACATCCAGGCTCAGCTAAAATTTGCAAAACAATACATCAAGTCTCCCAAAAGCATGTGAGAAAATGTGTTATGGTCTGATAAGACCAAGGTTGAACTTTTTGGCCATAATTCCAAAAGGTGCGTTTGGTGCAAAAACAACACTTCACATCACCCAAAGAACACCATCCATACGGAGAAGCATGGTGGTGGCAGTATCGTGCTTTGGGGCTGCTTTTCTTCAGCTGGAACTGGGGCTTTAGTCAAGCCAGAGGGAATTATGAACATTTCCTAATATCAGTCACTTTTGGCCCAAAACCTTCAGGTGTCTGCTAGAAAACTGCTTGACAGGAGTCCAGGGAAGTAAATAGTGTGGGAGGGGTTGGAGGTTGGCATAATGGTTAAGGTGTTTACCTTACAGTTACAAGGTACAGGGTTTGATTCTCACATGCGGTAACTGGCTAGGCTTAAAATGTCCCAGAAGGGCTGTTAGCCTAGTACTAATCTATGAACCTATGAACCTAAGAAACAGCCAGGGAATTGTTATGGCTAGGCTTGTATAGGCCCTAGGGCCAATAGCCTAGTACCAACCTATGAAGATGAAGAGGAATTTCACCTTTCAACACAACAATGACCCCAAGCATACATCCAAATCAACAAAAAAATGGCTTCACCAGAAGAAAATTAAAGTTTTGGAATGGCCCAGTCAGAGCCCAGACCTAAATCCAATAGAAAATCTGTGGTATGACATGAAGAGGGCTGTGCACAAGAGATGCCCTCACAATCTGACAGATTTGGAGTGCTTTTGCAAGGAAAAGTGGGCAAATATTGTCAAGTCAAGATGTGCCATGCTGATAGACTCCTATCCAAGAAAACTGAATGCTGTAATTAAATCAAAAGGTGGGAAAAGTTTTGAAATGATTTATTTTGGTCTCATTTTTTATATCACAAAAACCTGGCATTGAAACAGGGGTGTGTACACTTTTTATATCTACTGTATATCTACACACCTGCCTGGCATAAAGTCTGATGATGGCTGTGAAATGGGTGTAGTTATCAAAACCCATGCTGATATTCAAAATCTCCAGCAAGGACAACACCAAACAAATGCATTGTGTGCTAATCATGGGCTTACCTTCAGCAGTCTGAAATGCATCATTGTTTATGATGGTAAAGCTTGTATCTGTACCATGTACCATATAGCTATCTCACTCTGGCACAGTCATCAGATAATAGGGTCTATATTGCTGACAGATTCTCCTTTGACCACCATGCTCTGTGGTTGTTGTAAAATCCTTCTGCTTTACACAGCTTATCCTTTGTTGTATCTTCTCAACTTCCAAATAAGTTATACCCTTACTGTATTCCTCCTTTATTAGGCCCATCATTGAAAACAGTGCCCCATAGGCACATACCTGACAAAGTACTGAAAGGGGCTCAAAATAGATCAATGCTTCCTCAACAAAAAAGATCTCAGGTCTCGGTAAATGTAGCTACTCTGACAGACTGAAAGACCTGTCTCTCTACAATGTGTCCTACACATTCCTGAGTGGGTCCTGTCCACTAAAGTTTCCATGCTATGAAGGACCCAGCGCTCTAAGATCACCATCATTTCAACAGAACTAGTTATAACCCTATACTATCACATCAACATTACTAGAATGCTTGACAAGTTTGTTACCCAATGCATTCCACATTTGTGAAATAGGCTCACTTTACATGTCAAACACAGTACTTCTTTGCAACATTTAAATACAGTTTGTATAACTGTAAGAATACAGGACAAAACCAATAAAAACATCATTTTTTTTCAACAATGTGTTGTCTCCCCCGCCCCCCCAAAAAGAAAAGTAAATGTTATTTTCATTCTGTCTTTTGTGGATGAATTTAGTTTAATTTTTCTGACCTCGTTATACCTACCAGCAGGAAAAACGTCTAATAAGAGTCTGGGTGTATTATGTACTGCCTGATTAACATACAAAAAAAAAATGATAATATAATGCATTACCTTGCTCAGTTACAGTTCATGATACATATTTTGTCAGCCAGGTTAGGTCTAAGTCATTTGCTCACAAAACATACTCATACCCAAATTTGTCTCAGCATAGGCCTCAGCTTTAGTAGGTAATTTCATTAAATGACAAAGAACATTCACAAGTGGTGATCTTTAAACGTGTGGAAACTGGTCCCTTTGCGATACAAACACAAGCTATTAGCACATCATGTTATATTTTATCTACCATCACCACTAGTTACAACACAAAATGACAGCCAGTAGGGGGGGGGGGGATTCACAGCTGGGTTTCTGTGCAGATATAAAAACAACATTAGTAACCCTCCTCCATCTTGTTATTGAAGCCTTGCAACTAAATGTTTCATGTATTTAATTTGTGTGTGTGTGTGTGTGTGTGTGTGTGTGTGTGTGTGTGTGTTAGTATATATTTAAATTTATTGAATCCAAAAAGTAATCAATTTTCAGTCATTGACCATAAAGGTCCAAAACACGCACACACACACACACACACACACACACACACACACACACACACACACACACACACACACACACACACACACACACACACACACACACACACACACACACACACACACACACACACACACACACACACACACACCTCAGCTCTCCCAAATTTGGGGAAATACATCTAATTTGTTCTCAAACTTTTGTTCCATCCCTCCTAAATCTGGAAACTATTTTGAGTGAATAGCATCCACTAAGAGTACCTTTTCCCTAAATATTTTCTCTTTGTGCAGAATTCAGAGGCAAAAGGTGAAAGACACCCACCTCCATAGGTATCACAAGGGATAAGAAACTAAGAGTAATGCTACTCAACGCCAGAAGTCTAAACCTCAAGATGCATGCACTCAAAACTCTCCTTAGCATGGAGAATATCGATATCTGTGCAGTAACAGAAAACTGGTTCAGGGCTCCCGAGAGCACCCCAGCACTACCAGGTTATACCTCATACCATGCATTTCAGCCCCAAAACTTGGACCGAACCACAAAAGGAGGGGGAGTATCGATATTCATCAAAGATACCCACACCTCCAGGTTGGTGGCAAAGCACGAAGCATCAGAGACTATCCATGTGCAACTAACAGTGGGTAAAACTGCCTTCCAGTTTATAGCCTGCTACAGACCACCCTCCCAAACCCAGGAACCCCACTCGGCCTTTCTGAGAACACTGGAAAATATGAAGGTCTCTCCAAACACCATTATATTGGGTGACTTCAACTACCCAAACATAGACTGGGAGCATTACTCTAGCTCCAACACCCTAGCCCAAAGGTTCCTAGAATTTATAAATTCAAATGCTATGGAACAACTTGTTACCACTCCCACAAGAGGGAAAGCCATACTGGACCTGATCATCACCAACATGGGGACTCTATGCTCCAGACCAGAAGTGTATCCCTCACTGGTAAGATCAGACCATAAACTAATCTCACTGGATATTCACATCCCGATCCCACCCCCGCCCAGAAAACCACAGTGAAAAACTTCTAAAGCAAATTTCACACTCCTCAAAACCGAGGTGGAATCCTTCAAAGCCCCCGGGCCTGTGGAAAATACGGCCCAGACCGCAGAATCCTTTATAAACGCATTCTATGAACACCTTCAGGAATGCATGGATCATGCGATCCCAAATAAAACCAAGACCCAATCCTCCAAAGGCAGACGTCCTGTCTGGTGGACCCCAGCCATAAACAAACTATATAATAGAAGGAGGAAGCTACTAAATGATAGAGCAAAATCCCAAAAAGGGAAGGCATCACTGATCAGTATTAGCAAAAAACTACGGGCACTCATAAAATTGTCTAAGGCCAGCTTCGAGAGAAAAATTGCTCAGGACACTAAGGATAATCACAAGGTTTTCTTTAGTTATATTAGGAACCTGGATGGTAATTCCCAGATATGCTCAGAATTAGTCCAAAATGACAAAAAATACACTGAACCCACAGACATTGCCAACATCCTAGCTGACAGGTTCAGCGCAAACTCCCCCACCAAAAGGGCAAATATCTATCCCAGCAGAGTGCTGCCCCTGACATCTCAGATGCTCAGGTAAGAGCCGCTCTCCAAAGCAAAAACACAGCATCAATGGGACCAGACGGTGTCCCGGGCTGTGTCCTACATGAACTCCAAGAAGAGCTAAACCCAAACATAAAACTACTGTTCAATCTCAGCCTTACTACAGGATATGTGCCCAAAGAGTGGCGTACAGCAACAGTGGTCCCTCTCCATAAAGGTGGTGCCTCAACGGATCCTGGAAACTATCTCCCCATAAGCCTGACTAGCTTGGTCTGCAAAGCTATGGAAAGGATCATCATGGACCTCATAAATAAAGATATTGGGGACCTACAGACACTGGATCCTACCCAGCTCCGCTTTGTTAAGGGCAGATCCTGCCTCTTAAACCTGGTTGATTTCTTTGAAACAGTCACCAAGGCCATTGACGAGGGGAAGGTGGTCCACACAGCCTACCTGGACCTCGCAAAAGCCTTCGATACAATACCCCACTCGGGCATTATAGATAAGCTCACCAGCTTGAATATAAACCCCTATGTCACTAGATGGATTGCAAACTGGCTCAAGGACAGAACCCACATGGTTAGAATTGCTGGAGCCATGTCAGACTCCAAACCAGTTACAAGTGGTGTCCCACAAGGCTCAGTCCTTGGACCTCTCTTGTTCGGTATATATTTCTCGGAGGTACAGGCCAACACAGAAGGACTGTGGCTGACCAAGTTCGCAGATGACTGCAAACTGGGCACCATAATCAACTCTCCAGCTGACACAAGCATCCTCCAAAAGGGCCTCATAGAAACAGACAACTGGTGCCAGAGCCATGGCCTCAAGCTAAATGCCAAAAAGTGTATAGTCATCCCCTTTGGCAAAAACAAAGTGCCCACAAATTACCACATAGGTGGTAATCCATTAAGTACAGGAAAAGTAATTAGGGACCTGGGGACCCAAGTTGATAGCAATCTCTCATTTGACAACCACGTGGTCAAAGTGGTTAGAAAAACATTTTATATAGCCCACCTAATCATGAAGGGATTCACATCTAGATCAGGGGAGGTCATCGTGCCTCTTTACTCATCCCTCATCAGGCCCATAATTGAGTACAATGTCCCTTTTGGGATGTACCTTACCAGACACCTGCAGCAACTGGAATGACCCCAAAAGTACCTCATCAAGAGGATCAAAGGGCTCAAACAGATGCCATATGCTGCCCGGTTAAAGAAACTCCAGCTCTACTCAGTGGCATACCGCCTGTTCAGAGGCGATCTGTGCCTGTTGTATAAAGTCATGTCCAACCCGAAATTAATGGACATGCTGCACCTCAGAAAATCCAAATCCCATCGAGCTACGCGCTTGAGAGACTTGAACCTCAGCACTGAAATAAATAGGACATGCTGGAGGGACAGATTCATAACCCAGAGGCTCCCTTCACTCTGGAATAAAATCCCAGTCCAGGTTAGGCAGAGTCCCTCATTGACTCTCTTCAAGAGGAATCTTGATGAGTGGATGGGAGATCGTAGGTTTACCCCGGGTATCACTTCTGTGTCACTGTTAGACAGAGACACAGTATACTAACCTCAAAAAAGGGCATAGCAAAATAAATTTAAAATGGGTGGCGAAAGCCAAACACATTCTGGCTAGGCTTATAAATGCCCTAGGGCAGATAGCCTAGTATGAACCTATGAACCTATGACACATACTGTACATATACACACATAGACTGTGGTAACACATATGCAGCTATTTCCCACATTGGAGGGGTAGGACACTTTTTCTCTTTTCTCAGGCTCCAACTTGTTACAGAAAAAAATCATGTTTATTGCCGTCTTTTGTAAAAACTGTTTACAATTAAAAAATCAGTGCACTCAACAAACAAAATTGCTTCAACTGTCTAATCAATAAAATGGTCTCTTGCCATGGATATGAACATTCCTAATACCTCTGTTACCAGCTTGGTGGATATGGGCATCCTGAGGTAATGTAGAAACTGCCTCATATTTGCAGACAACCAGTTAATAAACAAATTGATATGGTATGCAAGAAATGTATTTACACAATGTCACTGGAAGCAAAGCTCTCTGTAAAAGTGCTCCTAATGTCAATAAGGTTGTCAGTAGTATGTGTACTGCACCGATCACACACAATTAAAAGCAGAAACATAGACCCATATATGATGAGGCATTTACATATAACCTACCTAAACCCCAAAGACCTCCTTGGTGAAGTGCATATAACTAACTCCCTCAGCACCCTTGAATTCACACTTTCAAAACAACACCGACATCAACGTGCATCTAGAGTGTTTCTCCCTGGGCCTTCGCTGAAGTTGTTCCAAGTCAGACTTTCCCATTAAACAAATGTTAAATAAATAAATAAATAAAACCCATACAGCCACATCTCATGTAGCCTTGACTTCTCACCCCATATGGCAAGCCACCACAGAATCTAGCATTTTAGTCAATGGAGACCCCATAGTGAGATACACATTTTATTTTTTATTTTATTTATTAACTGGGAAAGTCTGACTTGGAATGAAGCCAATTTTCAGCAGAGGCCCAGGGAGAAATGCTCCAGATGCATGTCTTTGTAATGCGGGAAGAAACTGGAGCACCTGGAGGAAACGCACACGAACGCAGGGAGGACATACAGACTCCACACAGAAGGCACCCCAGCATCGAACTGGAGAACCTCTTGCTGTGAGGTGACAATGCTTCCACTGCACCACTGCACCGTCCCTTACATACACTGATGTCCCATTCACCATGCTGAGTAAAGAGAAAATCACAGTCAGTTGCTTATCAGGGGCCAGGATACACCACATTACAAACGCGTTCAGGTTGTTGGATCACAAGTACCTGTACAACTGAGTCATAATCCATGTGAGTGTAAATGACCTGAGAGATGCACCTTCCTAGCAATATGAAGAGGGACATTGTGGAGCTCTCAGATTCTGTGTGCTTCAGGCTGGTATGAGCGTAGCATTAAGCAGCATTATACCTTTTCCAAGGATGATGCCACAATATGAAGAAAAAATGACTGACTTTAATAATTGTATTAGTTTCTGGTGACTTTCCAAGGTGATGTAATATTGGTCAGCATGGAAGGATGTGGTTAACAGACCATGCTGCTATGCCAGGGATGGTTGGCACCACTCCTTCGAGCCATTCAAATATTAGCTAAAAAAATTGTCCTCCCTGCATAGCGCTTTTTTTTAGTTAATGCGAAAGTGAAAGTACTTCTGAAGTAGCAAATCAAAACAAAGAAAATCTAAAGGTGTTACTGCTCAATGCTGGGAGTCTAAACAAAAATCTCACTCCCTGGAAGCTCTCAAAACCTTAGAGAATGCTGACGTCTATGCAGTCACTGAGATGGTTTAAAGCTGTGTAGAGCACTCTGACAGTGCAAGGTTATAATGCACTCTATAAATTTCGACCATCCACTACATAGATGGAGACTAAAGGTGAAGGTGCCCCAATTTACATCAAAAACAAATATAACTCAAGGCTTGAGTTCCCCATATTATTATCACCATAGGCATAATCCGATAACACTTCCTTACAAGCTATACATCCTCCTATAAGACCAAAGGAACCCATAACATATATTTAAGCTTACTGGAAACACTCACCATCCAAACTAATAGATATTCATGGATGACTTTAATTTAGGTTCATAGTTAGGTACTAGGCTATCGGCCCTAGGGCCCATACAAGCCTAGCCAAAAAATGTACCCTGGCTTTCGCCACCCAAGAAAATTATTTTCCTGTGCCCCTGTCGAGCAGAGCCACAGAAGTGATCCCCGGGGAGAATGTCCCATTTCCCATCCAATCATCAAGATTTTTCTTGAAGAGTGCTAATGAGGAGCTCTGTTTGACATAGATAGGTAGTCTGTTCCAGAGTATGAGAAGTCTCTGGGACAGGAATCTATCCCTCCAGCATGTGCTGTTTATTGTGGTGACAAGGTTAAGGTCCCTAGAGCGTGTAGCTCAGAGGGATTGGGATTTCTTTAAGTGGAATATGTCCAGCAGCTCTGGGTTTGACATAGCTTTGTATGTTAGGCAGAGATCACCCCTGAGTAGGCGATATGCGATGGAGTAAAGCTGTAGTTTTTTGAGACGGTCTGCATAGGGCATCTGTTTGAGGCCAGTAATCCTCTTTGTGAGGTATTTCTGTGGTCTTTCCAGTTGTTGTAGATGTCTTGTGAGGTACATACCAAAAGGGGTGTTGTACTCTATAATGGGTCTAATAAGTGATGAGTAGAGGGGAACAATGACCTCTTTTTTTCTGGATGAGAATCCTTTTGTGATGAGATGAGCCACGTAGAAGGATTTCCTGACCACTGTGGTGATGTGATTATCAAAGGAGAGACTACTGTCCACCTGTGTCCCAAGGTCTCTTAAAACATTTTCGGCATTAAGTAGACTACCAGCTATGTGGTAGTTCATGGGTACAGAGTTTTTACCAAAGGGGATGACAATTTACTTTTTGGCATTGAGCTTCAGGCCATGGCTTTGACACCAGGTATCTGTCTCAGTGAGGCCCTTTTGTAGTTTGTCCACATCGTTAGGCATTTCGATTATGGCTCCTAGTTTGCAGTCATCTGCAAACTAATTACCTCACTATTACCTGGGTATCATACATGACACCAAAATGCACAGGCACAGAGACTCCTGGATATTGTAAATACAACCTCCTCCCTGGACTAGACTGCTGACACACAAATATATTTTTATATATATATATATATTAATGTATATGTATTACCTCATTTTTAACAGTTTGCATATGGGGTCAGGGTGTCACATCAACAGTGACAATCATCTTGAGCCAAAGTTTACACCACCAGGTGGCTAGCCTTGCTGCAGTAGTTCATTCATACCACACACTCACATACACTTGCACCTATGGCCAAATTAGTGTCCAATCCACCTACTGCATGCTTTTGGAGGGTGGGAGGAAACTGGAGCACCTGGAGGAAACCCATGCAAACACAGGGAGGACATGCAGACTCTGCACCACTGCAGCCACCCCTATGCACACACACACACACACACACACACACACACACACACACACACACACACACACACACACACATCTATATCTATATAGATTTATATATATATAGATATAAATATATATATATATAGATATATTTATATCTATATATATATATATGTATATATGATATATTTATCTATCTATATATATATATGTGTGTGTGTGTGTATAGACATACACACACACACACACACACACACACACACACACACACACACACACACACAGACACACACACACACACACACACACACACACACACACACACACACACTCACACTCACACACACACACACACACACACACACACACACACACACACACACACACACACACACACACACACACACACACACACACACACACACACACACAGCTATCTCGGGACAAGATCAGCTTATTAAAATGTATATTAATTTCAGGTCATTAATAATGCTATAATATGATTGCTAAAAAGCAAATATAATTTGCATGCAGGGCTGGGAAAATATAGCTTCATAAGCTAAAGTTATTACTGTGTCCTAACTGCATTCTTTTAATATGTAATAAGGAAAAATTACATATGAAGTTGAGGCACGTAAGTTACTACAAAAGGAATTTGTTAGCCTGACTCCTCCAGGTTAGGAGTGCGTTGTTGCTAAGGAAGGTTTGAAATATCCAAGGTCAGAAACAAGACCCCTTGAAATCAGGTGGATCACGTATAGAAAGGTGTTCATGTGAAGTCCGAGGTGAAAATCACGAGGGATGAGGACATTTGCAGTTTTCTATTAGCCAGAGTCATTGTAATGTAATGAAAGTGTATGACCAGGTTTGATAAGAAAAATGTATAAAATATGTAGTTTATCTCTCTTCAGAGAGATTGATTTAACATCTGCTATGAAGATTGTCTCCCAGCACAGTAAGAATAAATTATCTATTTGCACATCCTGAAGTGTTGTTCCTGACTGAAGGCATATAAGGTAAATTCTTAATGTTATTTATTTATGACTATAACACTTTGGTGCCGTTCTCTGGATCTGAACTTTGGTATTCCTGCAGGGCAGTTCTGGAATAGGGCCCATCACAGATTTTCTGTGAATTCCACACTTTTTTGTATGGAATAGTCAGAGACTCAGATGTGCAGCTATTCAGGTGTGCAAACATACTAGCCTTGGCAGAGAAATTGTTTTTGTAAGGGAAAGGGTTGGTTGTGTTTTTTCTTTCTTTCTTTCTCTCTCTCTTTTAGACAATTTTAGAAAAATGTAGAATAAGTGCATGACTGTGGGCAGGATTCACAAAGCCTCCGTGTAAGAGTTACAAGGCTTACACGGAGGCTGCAGTTAAACAGTGTGACGTCAGCATGTCATGCATATGCATGAGGGTATGCTGAATCACACCTAAGGCTAACACGGTCCATGCAAGACAGGAGGGGGCGTGTCCGTAGGGCGAGACCTGCAAACGGACACGCCCCCAGAAGAGTAAAAGTCCTGAAAGTAAACGCCCACGACAGAGTCCGTGTAAATGTGAATAAACACAACACAACACATGCCCCCACAGACTATGAACATAAAATGTATAAATGAACATCTTATATTTTTTTTTATAAGTTGTTTGCCTGTGAGTGCACTCGTTTGCGCGGGCGTGCCCGGTGCTTAGCCACAGTTAGCAGTCAGTGGAAAAGCATATAAGACCTAAATATGCAAAGTAAGCCAAGAAGCAATAGCGTAGCTGTAGAGACGTTGGCTGAAGAGCAGGCAGTCATGGTTCGAGCCCCCACAGCATCAATTTTTATTATCAGTGAAATAAGCACAAAACAATTCCCTGACATATATGTACATATATAAAATTATATTTTATGTAAAATGTAATGAAATGGGCCATGTATTTTGAAGAAATGTGAGATAATAAAAAAAAAAAATGTCAGATGTGCCTATAGCTGAGCTACAGTGTAACAAGTTGAGGATATCTGCCTGTAGGTGAGCAGTGTTTTACCAGGTGTAAAATGAGTGCCCGTAGGTGAGCAGTGTTACAACAGGTGTAAAATGAGTGCACGTAGGTGAGCAGTGGTTTAATAGGTGTAAAATGAGTGCCCGGGGTTGAGCAGCATTTTAACATGCTGAAACTGTGTGCCTGTAGCTGAGTTGGGCGTAATATGCGTGCTGACAGCCAAACCACGCGTAAACCAGCGTGATCCATTTGCGCTGAGCTGCGCACCGCGCCAACAAGCTAACTGACGGGCAACGTTGAGCAAGCTGTATCAAAACTGCCTTTACACAGACACACCTCCTAGCCTGTGTAGACAGTCATAAAATATAAAAAGCAATGGCCAGGTTCAAACCCAGGATACCATGCACCATAGTCAAAGTACTGAACCACTAAGCCATGACAGTTGCACTTAGAAATGCAGTAATAGCATATATATAGGAATGAATAGAAAGAGGAGCATGACAAAGCAGGTTTTGTGAAGCTGATACAATTCCAAAATGGCCAATCACAGATAAGTGCGGGAAAAACGGCATATATAAGTCCCATAGGTGGGAATACACAGCATAACTGATTGTGGAACCGACTTGCAGCCAGGATGTCAGGTGTAGGAGAGGGTAGTTGCTTCCGAGCACAGATGTGGAGCATTGAGGAGTCCAAATATATGGTTTGGCTCCTCGTCCATAATCATGAGGCCCAACTCATGCAGGGCCAGGTCCTGTGGGGAGCATATAGGGCTGAGGCGTGGGACCGGTTGGCACATGATCTCACCAGTGCCACAGGGATACCAAGGACTGGTGAGCAGGTCCGTCACCACCATGCAGACCTGAAGAGACGGAAGCAGGACCAACTGAACCGTTGGATCCAGGAGGCCCGGCAAATGCCCAACATGTATGTAAGAAATTAACCTAGCTGATATTATGGAGATGTGTATTCCAATATTACTTCATTTATATTACAGCTGCAGGTGCCCGTTCTGCGAACCGTCGAGCCTATGGCGATAGGCTGGTGCGGTTGTGCCACCAGGCAGGTCAGTAATTCTCTCCCTGTAACTGTAAATAAATATATAAGTATGACAGTTAGCAAAAGAGTGCAGTGTAGTCACTAATTAATAAAATGTGCAAGTAACAGTGTAAGAGAGTTTGCAAATATTGCTTGATTACAAAAGTGTGATGCAGCCTGTAATCCAAACATAAAAATGAAACAAGTCTGAAATAAAGATGCTCCACCTGTAATATAATAGTACATAACCTGCAGCAGGCTGAAAAGTACAGCTGCAGAAGCTGAGTAAAACACATGTGTGAAATATATCCCTGTTGAAATTTTGAAACATGACATAAGTGAGACTGTTGGAAAGGATTGTTATAACTAAAGGTAAAACATGTCAATAAAGCCTAGAATTAAGTACCATCCTGAATTGTAAAAATAAAACAAGTGAGAGAGTGTGAGAAAGAGGTATGAATCCACCAATAAAGTAGTAATAACACCTGAATAAAGTATACTGCAGTCAGTACAGAATGAAATGAATGTGACAGGCAGAACCAAACAGCAACATGTGTTGAAAACAGTACTGAAGCTGGAATGTGTGTCCCAAACTCTAGATATGTTGCTCTCAGTCTGCAATATGCAGATAGTATGGTTGTCTGAAATACCAAACATCCACAGTTGTCTATAGCCATATAAAGCAAATGTAGCAGGATGATGTAGCTGAACAGAGCCAGATATGAATGTGTATGAATAAATATGAAATGTATATTGATGTAGCAGTAACATTCCTATCACCAACCTGAAGTAGTTATCACATAGGAAACTGTAGGCAGACCTGTAGTGTGTATATATCTGCAGCTAGTAGAAATGTACAGCATATGTATAGGTATTTGAAGTTGTTAATTAAATATTTCTTCACCATACCCTATAACCACAAATAATCCATTCCACGTGAAATGGGTATGTGCAATCACAATTAACACCCCTGGACATTTGTCCTGTTGGTTCATACATATTTGCATGTACGTTGATGCATCTGCCCTGTTCATACATCCAAACCTGATGGCCTGTTGCCATCAATCAACCCTGCATGTTGTTGGAATGTGTATTGCTGTTCAAATTATGCATGTGTTATGCTTGCTGTTCAATGGCTTGAATTTATGGGTGTTTGGTTAATGGGAATACTAATGCATGCTGTTACAACTAATTGTGAATGGTATTGTACGTTACTAACCCAAACTGTCATAACATAATGCAAAACATAGGATGACAGGAAAGGCGGGTTCCAGCGGACCCACCTCTCCCGCCTCAGCTGGCGAGTGCACCTGGCAGTAGTGCCCAGGCCGGACCCTCCTCCGCTGGCCCTGTGCTACTTGCGGGTGGAAGCACTGCAGGAGATGGGGCTCGTCCCCCCTCTGCAAGCGTGGCCGGAGGAAAACATCCACTCACCCTCCGTAGTGTCCGGACTGTGGTGTGTAGGGAGATCCGGCACTCTGTGCTTGGGCCCCTATGCCAGCTTGAGGCACGGGTGGCACAACTCACGGGTGTGCCTGCTGCCCGGCCTACACAGCCCCTAGCACAGCCCCGTCCTGGGCAGTGAAGGCACAGTGGCAACTGCCCATGGGTGGGGATCTCAGTTCCACTGTTGCCATCTGTGGGCTCATGGGCTCGAGATATCCAAACATCCGTCCCCGTCAATTGTGTAACCCCCCCCACATGTGTCATACACCGCCCCTGTATGTGTCTAGTTTGTCTTGTCTGTTAACCTCCCCAACCTACCTCCCCAGCTATACCGACTTCCTGTACCTGACATACCACTCTCACCTGAAAAAAAAAAAAAGGGCACTCTGTACCCACAAAAAAATTATGCCCCATACATAGCTGCCCATTTTGCACACATGTCTGCTGGACATGTAAACTGGCAATTACAATTGGCTGTACAACAAGTATTATTGTTGTCCTTACACCTCTCTCAGGGGTGGAAGGTTTCAAATTTCACACCAAATTACAAACATATGCACAGCTGTTGCTGACGAAGAAATGGGCAGCTATGGGCCTTTCCTACATCCCTCCTGCAAAACCCGAGCTTGTTTTCCTACTGTCCTACCCTCTTTGTGCCCCCTTTTTCACCACTTTCCTATCTCCCCATTTTTTTTTCTTTCAAAGAAAATAGCGCGGGTGTGCGTGAGAGTAAGCACTTTTAAGCAGTAGTAAGCGGGTGTGCGCGAAGCTAAGCGGCAGTGCGCATGTGTGTTCTCTGCGCAAACCAGCGCTAACCCGCTTACAACTGCTTAAAAGTGCCTTAGTCACTCTGAATGACAAGGCCTGTAGTTTTCTCAGCAGCAAAATAAAATACCTCCCTCAGTCTCGAACCCAGGACCTTGGAAACACTAGTCTGCATGACTTACCACTAAGCCATGAGTGCTGTACAAGAACGTTGTGCTGAAAGAAATATATCATAAAATAGTAGGAATTAATGTAAAGGGAATATACAAGTCTAGTACACAAAGCATGTCATGTATATTTACTGTCAAATCTAGTGGATTTGTAAAATAGTACTGTGTGCTGAGAAACAGTCATGCTAGTTGGTAGCTACTAGGTAATAATGTCACAGTAGCATCTGGCAAGCCACACACATACTCAGAGCAGGATAAACACTGCCATAGTTGAATAGTTAAGAGTTCAGACATAGCAACTGTGACTGAGTTACAGGGATGTCCCTGATGTGAAAACAAATGTCAACTGTGCCCCACTGACACCCTGCCAAATGTACTAACAGTAGGCAGAAAGGTGTAACTACACATGCAATGGTAACTATGACTGACTGAAGGTATGCACCACCTGCACGGCACAAATGGTGTACTAATACATATGCTTGAAATAACCCACAGTCACAACTGCAGAGTATCAGAATATGTCACTGGAGTAACCCACTGCTATGTACCATTCCATGAGGCTGATAAAAGATGCACTGGAGAGTATCTGAGGCCTGCTCAGCAGCATGATCAAATACCCCTGTAAGTGTCAAGGCCCACACAATGGCCAGACCATACTGCATGCAGTAACACCCTACCACAACAAACACATAGGGAATTGCTGGCCAAACAGATTTAGCAAGCATTACAAGCTGTGAATGTAAATGGAAAATAGGAAAGCCATAGCAACACATAACAGGAAAGACACCTAGCAGGCATACAAGGAGTGAATGTAAAGGCCAAATATTGAAGCCATAGCAACAGATTGCAAGAGCCACTGCTATATACCAGTTACACCACAATCCCCACAGGAAAGCACACACACCCATATACACAGTATTACTAGTCGTAGGTGTCAGTTTACATACACACGGAGAACAGGACACTGGAGGAAGGAATACTCAGCTTACAGAACAACATGCATTGCAGTGTCTACAACACAGCCTGAAATATGAGAGACATACCAACCCTTACACTCACAGAACAGTGTCCACAGCAATCTGAATGGGCTACGCCTACCTAACAGACCTTTTTATAGCACAGGCCTGTAATCACAGTGAGAACTGAAATCACTACACAACAGGCTGCATGCAATTAGTAAATGCTGGCTAACAACTGGTGCAGAGGCCATCACATGGACATGTGCAGATACCTACAAAAGCATCCTGTACTCCCAGTCCACACATGCAATACTGTCATTGCACCCGCTGGAGGTAGAGAGAGAGAGAGAGAAAAAAAAAAAAAAAAGAAAGACAGAAAGAAAGAAAGAGAAAGAAATAACAAACCTGAAACAACAAAGCAAAGAGGCAGACAGCAGGCCAAGCAACTGCAAGCCTACACAAACAGCTGCAACAAACACAGGTAATGTAAAGTACTACTATAATACTCTACATACTGTGAACCCCTCCAGATGTGTTATTGGTCTGTATCTATGTATATGAGGATGTGCATAGGGATGGGGACATACTGAAACTGTCACTGAAGGCTCCACATACATATGTATGTGATGGTAGCTATGTGCACATAGCAATGTAGGTTGTAGTGCAATGTACAAGTAGGTGGTACAGTAATGGGTGTTCAGCAGTATGTTACTGTGTGTATACATATGTGGAACTAAAAAGGAGTATATATATATATATATAAATAAAACATGTGTATACGTATGTATATCGAGATATGTATGTATATATATATATATATATATATATATATATATATATATATATATAAAATATGCATATGTGTATACATAGATAGAGAGGGATGTAGAAATACATAGACAGATATAGTTTCACAGTGGCATAGTTTAGTACTAGGCTATCTGCAGACAGTGTTTAGAATAGATTTAGAAACCTGCGCCTCTGCATAGTAGTGACACAGTGAAGACCCCCCTACATAATAGCATTAGTGTACTGTACCTCTGTCTAGTAGTGACACAGATAAGACCCCTGCTGTAAACCTATGATCTCCCATCCACTTGTCAAGAATGCACATGAAGAGTGTCAGTGAGGGTCTCTGCCTAACATGAGCTGGGATCCTGTTCCACAGTATGGGAAGCCTCTTAGTAATGGATCTGTCCCTACAGTATGTCCTACTCATATGTGTGCTGAGGTTTAAATCTGTAGCTGTCGTGCTTCTGATGGATTTGGATTGTATGAGGTGGAACATGTCCATCACTACCAGATTGGACATGGTCTACTACATCAGGCACAGATCACCCCTATGTAGGCAGTATGCTATGGAATAGAGCATGAGTTACGTTAGTCTGGCAGCATATGACAGTTGTTGCAGACCCTTGATCCTCCTGGTGATGTACTCATGGGGTCCCCCTAGCTGTTGCAAGTGCCAGGTGAGGTACATACCAAATGGGGCATAGTACACAGTCATGGGCCTGATAAGGGAGGAGTATAGGGGTACAATGACCCCTTTTGATGTGGATGTGAATCCCTTCATGATAATGTGGGCAAGGTAGGAAGTCCATCCAACCACATCCAACCACTTCGGCAATGTGGGTGTCAAATGAGAGGTCAGCATTGCACAGTGTCACCAGGTCTCCGATTACTTTGTCTGTACTCAGTGGGTTATTGTCTATGTGATAATATGTAGGTACCTTGTCCGTCCAAAAGGGTATGAGTATACATTACGTGGCATGCAGTATCAGGCCATGACTCCGCCACCAGTTGTTGGTGTCCATGAGGCCTGTCAGTAGGATGTATGTGTCAGCAGGTGTATCGCCTATGGCGCCTAGTATGCAGTCATCTTTGAACATTGTCAGCCACTACCCTCCCATGTCTGCTTCCACATCTGAGAATGATATGCTGAACATGAGCAGTCTCAGGACAGAGCCCTGTGGGACACCACATGTGACTGGCTCTGAGTCTGACATGGCACTAGTGAGGTTGACTCTAGGGTTTCTATCCGTTAGCTGGTTTGCAACCCATCATGTGACATATGGATTTACATGTCAGCTGTTGATCATGTCTATGGTGGAAGACTGCGGTATTGTGTCGGATGCTGTAGGCAAGTCCAGGTAGGCTGTATGGACTGCTATGCCGTCAGCAATGGCTATAGTGACTGATTTAAAAAGGTCAACCAGGTTCATAAGGCAGGATCTGCCCTCTACAAAGCCAAATCGGGTGGGATCAAGTGTCTAAGTCCCCAATGTCTCTGTGTATGTGTACCATAATGATCCTTTCCATAGTGTTGCAGACCAGGCTGGTTAAGCTTATGGGGCGGTAGTTACCAGGGTCTGTAGAGGTGCCTCCTGTGTGGAGTGGGACTACTGTTGCTGTATGCCAGTGTCCAGGTACATATGCTGTAGTAAGGCTACGGCTGAATAGCATGTAATGTGCATGTGTAGCTCCTCTTGCAGTTCACGTAGTATGCAACCTGCAATACCATTGGGTCCCATTGATGCTGTGTTTACAGCTCCGCTGAGGGTGGTTCCCAGCTGGACATCTGAGATGACAGGAGGTTACAGTCAGCTGGGATAAGTAATTCCACATGTGTGGGTGAGGGAGTGGAGAAACCTGCACTGAACCTATCTGCCAGACTGTTGGCATTATCTGTGTGTTCAGTGTAGCATATGTCACTGTGAACTAACTGTGAACACAACTGAGGGTTCCCACCCAGGTGTGTAACATAGCAGAGGAAGGCCTTGTGGTTATCTGTAGTGACCATAGCGATGTCCCTCTCATTGTTGGCCTTGCATGTTTGTACAACAAAACTTATCTTTCTACTACTGCTGATGAGAGATGCCATAGCTCTATGGAAGTATGCTCTGCTGTGCAGTAGCTACCATCTGTTGTTATACAATTTGTTCAATGCTGGGGTCCACCAGACAGGACGCCTGCCCTTGGTGGAGAGGGTCATGGTTCCATTTGTGATTGCATGATCCATGCATTCTTGGAGATGTCTGTAGAAGCATATGTGAGGGTGTCTGCATTGTGGGAAGTGGATTACACTAGCCCAGTGGGCATTAAGGATACCAACTCAGTTATAAGACATGTAATGTCGGCATGTGAGAGGTTTCCCACTGTAGTCTGTTGTGTTGTGGGGGAGGTGGGATATGTATATCCAGGGGGATTAGTCTGTGGTCAGATGTGACTAGTGAGGGGTATACTTCCAGCGTGTAGCACATTGTCCCCATGTTTGTGATGATCAGGTCTAGTATATTATCTCCTGTTGTGGGAGAGGTGACTAGCTGTTCCATTGCATTTGACATAGTGAATTCCAGGAACCTTTGGGCTAGGGTGTTTGGGGTAGAATAATGCACCCAGTGTATGTTAGGGTAGTTGCACTATCCCAATATGATGGTGTGTGGTGGGACATTCATATCCTCCAATATCTACAGGAAGGCCGACTGTGGTCCCTGAGATTGGGAGGGTGGTCTGTAACATGCTACCAGTTTTATAGCAGGTTTGCCTATGGTTATCTGCACCTGGATGGTCTGTGATGCTACATGTGTTCCACTAACCTGGAGGTGTGTGTGTCCTCCATGAATATGGACACACACCCTCCCTTTTTGTTTTGTCCCGAGTCCTGGGGACAAAATGCATGATACGGGGTATAGCCTGGTACCGCTGGTATGCTCTCAGGAGCCTTGAACCAGGTTCTCACTTACTGCACAGACATCGAGATTGGTAGAATATGTACGTACAGATATATGTAATGCACACATACATATATAGATATCTGTAGAGACTTACACATATACAGATAGATCTGAATGACAACAGATATGTCTGTATATGACTATCACTCACTCTCTGTCCCACCCCCTCACACGCACACTCACCCTGTGTCTCTCTCTCACTCTCTCCCCCTCTCTCCCCACATCTATATGTATATATCTACATCTATATATACATATTATATATACATATATATACAAACAGATATATATTCATATACAGATATAAATATATCAATACATATATATCTATATATATATATATATATATATAGACTGTGTGAGGCACATGTGTGCAGATGTCTTGCTACAGGTGCCTGGTGTCACAGGCATGGAGTGAACACCAGTGTGGATACTGGAGTACCATACCCCATTCAAAAACACTGGCACCAGTAACCACCACATATGTACATGCCTGCCCACCACTGCATGTGTCAGGGGGGAACAGGGTCAACAAGTGTACAATAGGCTCCACATCAATATACACAGTGGCACACTAGTCCTGTAATACCTGTACATGGAATGTGTCAGCGGACATGGTGTGTCAGCTATGGACATGTAGGTCACTCTACCCCTCCACATCCCACAATGTCCTACACGGTATGTACCTCCCATGACAGCTACAGATAGGGTGAAGGACACAGACATATGCAAATAACTGTGTCAATGCACTCAAACACCACAGAGCGCACACAGACTACCTACATAGAAGTTACCACTGCTGGATATACATAGTTCGGTCACACCCATGACAGTTGTCTCCCAACCATGGTAACACCTCCAACATCCACAACACAAATTACCTATGTCTGTCGTCCTTGTCACTGCAGTATAGAGCACATGGTGGAGGTACGGGACCCTACCCACAGATATGACATACCCTGTAGTAGACCACACAGAATTAAGAAGCAAGGCTCCCCATGAGTAGATGTCAGACATACCCCTGCTGAATGTTATGCTGATAGGTAATATGCCATATGAGTCACCCTGTTTAACTGTTTGTTAACAGTACGATCATAACACATGTGTCACAAGGGGCAGGGTAGCATAACAGTATGCTGCTGTAGACCCAGGGCCAACAGCACACTACCTACCTAGGACACAATGCAAACCCATTAACACATTGCAAACGGAATATGTGAGGTGGAATGAGTGTGCTAGTGACTGGGTGCATGTTGTGTACTGGTGTGATTGCTCACCATGACTGTCTGTCTGTCATGGTAGTGTGTGTCCTTGGTGTGAGGCCAGAGACAGGTGTGTGGGGTATTGCGATCAACACATACTACATTGCCATATGTTGTGCTGTGTTACCCTGTATGTCACTGTGGTGTAGGTAGGGTTATGGCAAGTAAGAGTAGTGTGCATTACCAGTGAAATATGTAACGTGCATTGTGTGCAGTGCATGGGCTGATAATGTTCCCCATACAGTACCTTGATTCAAACCCCCAGTGTGAGGTTGTGTATTGTACCTGAAACAGTGCATTGACTGCTGCAGTATACTAGTCTGTTGTATGGAGTGTGCCAGGTACTGTTGCACAGTTGTCGGATGAGCACTGATATCTGGTCATGTACATGTGTATCCCCCAATAGACAGACAGATGCTATATATGGTGCCTAAGTTATATCACTGCAGTCAAGTATAATGTGTATTATGTGTGCTATAGTCTGCTGACAGATATTGCTGACATATTTCACTTCTCCTTTTCAGGGCCATGGTTCACCAGCGGAACCCAGTCTACTCCGCTGCAGAGGAGGAGGAGATACACCAGGGCCTGGTGCGGGATTTCGCTGTACTCTTTTCCCGCACCAGCCAGAACCAGCAGGAGAGGGCTGCACTGTGGCAAGACCTGGTCCGTCGGGTAAATGACATAGGCACACATAACCGGACATATGAGCAGGTACGCCATCACTGCAGTGATTTAATTAGAAATGTCCGTCAGCGTGCGTCGGATATCTACAGGCAGCAGCTTGCCACAGGTGGTGGGGTGGCTAGACATCCCCCCTCACCAGACTGGAGGGACTACTCCTGAGTGTTGTGGCTCCAGCACAGCAGCAACAACAACAGCATACATGTGTAATGATGGAGGCTGGAGCCACTCAGCAGCAGGACACAGAGCATGCAGGTAACATGCCATGTGTATAGTGACCATTCTGTACACTGTTAGGTTATGCATGTGTGGGGTGTGTCCTCGATTTGTAGCTGTTATCTTGGTAATTATTGTGCATTAGTGATAACCTCATTATCTGCAGTACACCTGTGGAAGCTAACTGTTGCACTACTGAACTGTATGATGCCCACAGTATCAATGGTACAGTTGTGCCCACTGACGATAAATGTCTCTTTTCTGCAGGTCCCTCTGGTGTAACAGCAAGGCAGCCTATCCATGCTGGTGAGTGTGTAATACCATTACCTTCACTACTCTGTATACTAATAGTAATAATAGGCTGAAGCAGTAGTGCTATGTGTTTGATTGCAGGTGTGTTTGTGTCTGTGGGTTGATATCTCATATACTGAGGCATGTGCATGTGTGCATATGTGCATGTGCCCATGTGTGCATGTGTGCATGTGCCCATGTGCCCATGTGCCCATGTGTGCATGTGTGCATCTGTGCATGTGTGCATGTGCCCATGTGTGCATGTGCCCATGTGTGCATGTGTGCATGTGCCCATATGTGCATGTGCCCATGTGTGCATGTGCCCATGTGTGCATGTGTGCATGTGTGCATCAGTGGTGGCATTGTGTACACATTGTAAACTGTGTTTCCTGTCTTACTCCCACAGGTTCTGGTGCTGCTCTGGTGTCATGCAGCAGGGAACCTGAATCAGCTGCTGTGGATAGTGATGATGATACCTGTGTAATGGCACAGGTAGGTGTGCCAGGGTCCATCATTGGTCAGCCAATTGACACTACACAGCTGTCGACCCCATCAATGCACACAGTCATCCTGTCAATACATCCTTTGTCACCAATGTCCCTACGTGATGGACAGGAGACAGTGGGCATTGACCAGGGTAATGTGGTACCGGTGGCACATGCATCCCCACACTGCAGCCATGGCCAGGGCCCTGACATGGTACCACACAGGCAGACGTCCATGGGTTCTCGTGGGAGCATCCGTGGCCGTACCGCCCCTGTCAGACGTGCCCACAGAGGTCTTTCAACCCCAGCTATGTTTCGGGCTGTAATGCAGGCACAGTCACGTATGGAATGGTACACCAGACAGGGTCTGAGGGAGCTGAGAGCATGTCGCACAGCCATGAGTGACAGTATGCGTAATGTTGCGGCTGTCATCCGCAACTTCACCAAGGTCATTGACAGACGTTGGGGGGACACATTAGATCTGTTCACGTCAGCAGAACCAGCAGCAAAAAGTCCAATGTTAAGTGTTTTATTAACATCCACTTTTCGTTCAAAAAAAAATGAACTTCTTCAGACAGACATCAAAAGGTAGCAAATGTAAAAAAACTCCTTAAATACACAGTTAACAACACATGATACATTTGAATGGACCAACCAACTGGTTGAAACTCACTGACATCAATGTGTGGGAAAAAGCTGATCTCAAAACTTCTTAAAGTACTACTGCATACAACAGTCAAATCCATGGAAAATGTGTTTTAAAAACAAAACAAAGTGGAAATATGTATGAACATAATATTTAAAATGTTTAAAACCAAAAAACATAGTATATAAAACCTTTTTAATGACAAAAGGTAAAAAGTAAAAAATAGTAAGTGAAAAGTACTCATAATAACATTACCTCTGCATGGAAGTCTATAAGAACAGAGTATCAGCTGCCAAATCACTTCTAAGCGCTCTAATAATAATTGAAAAGGACCCCCCCTGATGTCAAAGGAAACCTGTCCTAACACCCTAAAAGTAAAACTATGCTGAGAGTGGTCATTAACATGTTTCGCCAAAGCATTTTCACACTTGTTTTTCCTAATACAGTATAAATGCTCATAGATTCTTTCATTAAAACCTCTGTCAGTCTTGCCCACATAAAATGCTGGGCAAGACTGGCAACAATCCAAATAAACAACCGATCGAGATTTACAGTTGAATCTACCAACAGTGGAGATAGAAGACCCAGCAATTTTCAAGCTCGTACCAGTGGCAATATGCCTACACATGTTACAACTCTCACATTTGAAAGTGCCCTCTGTTCTAACACGAGTGTCCTTTTTTGTCTCTAATATCCATTTGAGGTTGTCACCCCTCCTATATATAAACCTAGGCAAAGTGCCAAACTTAGCTTGTAAGGCATCATCACACAAGAAAATACTCCAGTTCTTGACAACCACCTCCTTGATTAGGTGAATCTCAGCACTGTAATTGGTGATGAAAGAGATAGAAGTGTCAACTTTCTTGCTGTCTAAAAAGACTTCAGGCATAACTGGAGATGGATGTTCTAGAGAACAACTTGTGAACGAACTACTTTGTAAAATAGGTTTATAAACACCCCCATACCTTTTAGTCTGGACCTCAGTGACCAGGTCATGAATAAACTTGTCTGGGTAACCTCTATGTAGGAACAATCCCTTAATGAACTCACATTCTTCTAAAAAGGGTTCATCGTCTGTTACCATTCGAGCAGCACGCACAAGTTGCCCCTTGACTACCCCTCTTTTCTGGTGCCCAGGATGGGCACTGGTGAAGTGTAACATGGTATTAGAGTAAGAACTCTTCCGAAATATTTTAGCCTTAAAGCTACCAGCAGAAATGTCTTTATATAAGTCTACATCCAGATAAGAAATTCTAGAATCAGACTCTACAAATGTGAACTTCAAAAAAGACGTGCTGGAGTTGAGATAGTCCATGAAGTTTCTCACATCATTAACTAAACCTTCCGTCAGTATAAAGATGTCATCCAAAAATCTGGTGTAAAAATCAATTTTGAACTGACCGTTGTAATTGCCAAGCACATATCTGTGTTCCCATTCGGCCATAACCATGTTGGCAAAACTGACCCCTACTGGTGAGCCCATGGCTACACCGGTCTTCTGTAAATATATCTCTCCCCCAAATGTTACAAAGTTGTACCTCAAAATGACATCTAACAATTCCTGCACCAATCTGATTTCTACATTGCTAGCATTGTGATGCAATAAACGGTCAGTGACCCAGTCTATCCCTTAGCATGAGGAATAGACGTATAGAGGTCTTTTACGTCTATTGTCAAAAATCTATGGCCTCTCTTGAATTCTAAAGCACCTATGGCTTTCAAAAAAGCCCAAGAATCTTTACAAATGTGTGTTTCCTTTTCAACATATTTTTTCAATATGTTGTCCACATACTTGGCTATCGGGTAAGTGATAGAACCCCTAGCGTTAACCAATAGCCTCATTGGGGGGATTATACACATCTTTATGGATCTTGGGCAATCTGAAAACTGTTGGAATCTTAGGGAACGAAACAGTCAAATATTTCAACACATCTTGTTCTATAACATTTTCTAAAAACAAGTCATTCAAGAAAACATGGATGCACCTATACGCTGCATTCAATTCATTAATGCTAGATAGTGTATAAGCATCCTGCAATAACATGTGGATGAGGCAGTTTTCATAATGACAAGTATCCATTAGTACTAAACCACCCCCCTTGTCCGGTTTAAGGATCCTGACAGGTAAACTTTTTAAAGTATCCAACAAGTCTACTTCGTCATCAGACAAGTTTTTGTTCGCAAATGACCTAGAACAGTTAACCAAGTTTCTAATTTCAGTTTCACACAAGTGTTCAAATAAAAAAAGTAAAGGATGGATAGGGGGGTTGAATGTACTTGGGACTCTCAAAGTTTTTTTGTCTAAAGCAGTGTTATTAAAATTGACAATAAATTCAACCTACGTATAAACAACTTCAAATCAAGTAGTGTGTATGCTAAGTTAAAATGTCTCCATGGAACAAAGGTAAGACCTTTTGAAAATAAATCAGACATCTCCATAGTAATTGTAAAACTCGAATAGTTATAAACAAAAAAGTCTCCAAAACTGTTACTAATAATATCAGGATTTGTCCTTCTTGTTACTTCTGAAAAGGCTTCTTGCTGTTGTTCCTGTAATGGCTCCTCATGTTGTAAAACCTCTGGTGGTTCTGTCCCCGGTTCGAGGAAAAAGACTGTGTAGGACGAGAAATCTCCTCATCCCTACCACCATCAGTTAAAAAATTTTCTGTAGGAACAACATCCTCCACACCCTCTCTGGTGACCGGCCTACTGGAACTAGCTGTCTGCCTCATAACCCCATTAGTTAGGTTAATAGGAGCACCTAGACTGTCGCCAACACTCTGAGAATGGGGGGGGGGGGTATGCAGTTAATTTGTTGTATTTATCTATGTCTCTTTTCAGTTTTTTCGCTTTCATCTCCATGTTACGAGATATCTGTTGGTCTATAGTCAAGAAAATTTGTTTATACTCATAATTATACCTGTTGAAATCTACATGTGACTTGATATTAGTGTCCAAAATTTCAATTTCACCACTCAACTGGTCTATAAATTTCTGATAGAATTTAGCCATTAAATCCATTAACTCATGTCTGTGTCTATCAAACAGACTGATCAGCTCACTGTGGAACTCTGAACCAGCTATCAGTCCAGTGGGGTACTGCCAAGAGCGCAAGCCCTTTGGCACAACCCCCACTTTTTTACATTCATTGAAATAGGAAATCTCTAACTGGAGCTTCTTTACCTTTAAAGATTTGTGGTCCAAGGTCTTCAAAAAGTCCACTAAAGGAGCTTCTGGTGTCCCTGTGTCACTGGACGCAAACCCATTCCTATTCTCGAAAACTGGGAGTTGCTCATTCAACCAAGATGTAACATTAAGTGGGTCTCCAGTTCGGCTCAGAGATGAACTGGTCCTGGAACGTTCACCGGTAGGTCTAGGATGTACAGGAACCCTTGAAACAGTTGAGGTGGAACTTCCACTGTCGTCACGGTCATTCGACCCATCACTGGTGTGAGTTGTCGCTACAGGAGCTGAATCAGCTCCAAGAACTTCTTCTACCAAATTGTCAGCACTTCCCTTGACTGCTACTAGCCCATCCAAACGTTGAGAAAGCACATCCATCCTTTCATTAAGCTTTTTGACCATATTAGTGAAAGAAACCAGTGCAGAATTGTCCAAACTAGCACCTTCTTCCAATTCCATAATTGCTACCGGTTAAAACTGCTGGTAGTGGATGCAAAACAAATAAACTGAAGCAACAGAAAAATTAAAACAAACTAAAATAGATAAAACAAAATCCACGTCAGCAGAACCAGCAGCAAAAAGTCCAATGTTAAGTGTTTTATTAACATCCACTTTTCGTTCAAAAAAAAACTGAACTTCTTCAGACAGACATCAAAAGGTAGCAAATGTAAAAAAACTCCTTAAATACACAATTAACAACACATGATACATTTGAATGGACCAACCAACTGGTTGAAACTCACTGACATCAATGTGTGGGAAAAAGCTGATCTCAAAACTTCTTAAAGTACTACTGCATACAACAGTCAAATCCATGGAAAATGTGTTTTAAAAACAAAACAAAGTGGAAATATGTATGAACATAATATTTAAAATGTTTAAAACCAAAAAACATAGTATATAAAACCTTTTTAATGACAAAAGGTAAAAAGTAAAAAATAGTAAGTGAAAAGTACTCATAATAACATTACCTCTGCATGCTTCTAAGTTTCAAAATGCAAGCTAAACTTACTATGACAGGAGGGAGAGTGTCCATACATGTCAAGGATACTGTGGTGCCAGGACAGGAAGCATACATCATACTACGTCTGGAACTGCTGAGTGAGGGCTCAGTGTCTGTTATTTGACATGTGTATTATTACAGGTATGAGCACTTGGGTATCAGGCCAGTTATTCAACATTACGAAGGTACGTGGTCTATACACTTGTGGGGGTTGTGGCTGGACCCAGCCTGTCTGACCTGGGAATGTCTGGGTACTGGCTTAGAGTGCCTGCATATATGCACTGTTACATACTGGAAGTCATACACCTTGTTTGTTGTAGCATAGTCTACATACAAGCCTGCTGACTGTAGCTTTGTTTGTATGCATGTTTGCCTTCAAATACCATCAATTAAAACCCCAATCACAAATACCCTTAATTACACCATATTAACCCTCTGTAGGCTTGTCCCAACATAAGTATACAAACACTTATCTATTTAAAAGTTTAAGTTTTAAAACATTTGATATAGAAATAGTTTCATTTAAACCTGGTCTCGATGAAGCATTTAAAAAATGTTTGCCACCAGTATTCTCTATTTTCAAGGTGAACTTTTCATGGCCCCCCCCCTCCAAGCCCCAGCTTTACCTGCTCTAATACCACAAAACCAAATTTATGGTTATTGTTTAGGTCAAGATGGGTAGGGTGGCCGTGGTGGTGCAGCAGTTGGTGTTGCCACCTCACAGCAAGAGGTTCTCCGGTTTGATCCTCGGCTGGGGTGCCTTCTGTGTGGAGTCTGCATGTCCTCCCTGTGGTTGCGTGGGTTTCCTCCAGGCACTCCAGTTTCCTCCCACATCCCGAAGACATGCTGTAGGTGAATTGGACACTTTAAATTGGCCCTAGGCATGAGTCGGTGCATGTGTGTGCCTTCTGTGGAAGGTTTGGCACCATAAAACTCCACTGCCAATCATGAGCATACAGGTGATCCACTGTAGTGACCCCTAACCGGGAAAAGCCAAAAGAAGTTTAGTTCAAGATGTTTAAAGAGAGCATTGGTATTTTTCTTTTTATTCACTTCATATAAATGTTCGTATACACACTGTTTTAGCTTCTGTTCTGTTATGCCTATATAATAGGCAGAACAGTCCAAATTTGCTGTGTATATGACTCCCTTTGTGTTACAATTATAATAACCAGGTATACTAATTTCCGCTTCACCTAACAAGACACATTCATATTCTAAAATGTTTGCACATTGATTACACATATTACCTTTACTCATCCTACCTTTTTGTCTATTTTTTACAAATGAAAGGGAATCACACCAATCTTTTAAATTTCTGTCCCTTTTGTATGTAACTTTAGGGTTCAACCCCAGTATGTTACTTAATTCCACACCACCTGAAATAAGAGTACAATTTTTCTGTACTACCTGCAAAATGGTCCTACTGTCATTAGTAAAGGTAGTAATGAAACTTATATTTCCAGGGGAACTTAAATCCTCAGTATTATTAGACGCATTAACCTCAGTTTCAACTACATTAGTTGTGTCTATCCCATTGGTCGTAACCTCTATGTTCATACCATAATTTAACAAAGGGTTAAAATGCCCAGAAATTCTTTTGTTTACCACTTCTGTGGTCACAACATCCACTAATACCCTAGGGTAGTCTCTATTCAAAAACATTTGTCCTATATGCTGGAATTCATCAATAAATTAATTTTGCAAGGTAAGCATCCATGCGGCCTGCACCATTTAGCCTTTAATGACCGCCTTTTTAATATGGAGTGGTTGGTTACTATAAAAATGTAAAAATGTATTAGAATAGGTCTTCCTTCTATATATAGAGGACTTCAAACAACCCCTGTCTACATCCTTACACAGTAAACATCCAAATAAGCAATATTAAATTCACCTATTTGGAAAGAAAATTTCAAAAACTCTGTGATTTCATTAAGATATTCTATAAATTCAATTATTAAGTCCTTAGGTCTATCCCATATAAAAAACAAGTCATCTAAAAAATGTGTATACATTCTTACATGGGCCATATATTCGAAAACAAACAAAATGTCCTTTCCCAAATGGCCATGACAGTGTTTGCATAAAGGGGCCCTAAAGGAGACCCCATTGCCACTCCCTTAACTTGTTTAAAGTAATCACCATCATAAGAAAATGAAATTGTTAAACAACACTAATTCCAACAGATGTGACAAAAGGTTGATCCCATCTTGGCCAATAGGTATAATATCAGTAAAAAATTCCGTAAACCATTCAACACCCCCATCATGCTAATCTTTAACATCCACAGTAATAAATAGTATATCATCTAATGTGCTTACTTTTCCCCCACAGTATTACATTTGGAAAGAAAATCCCATGAATCACGACACAAATATTCTAATGTTTGCAATTTGCTTTTTAGCTGCATATTAACAAACTTTGCTATAAAATAAATTTTGGATTGACCAGCATCCACAATAGGACATAAAAGAGTGGCTCATTTAAGTCCTTGTGGATTTTTGTTATTCCAAATATTGTTGCCACCTTGGGGTATTCTACATACATAAATGCATAGGCTTCGGTGGTAATTTGGCCTTGGGTAAGCATGTCTTCCAAAAAATAATTAATTCTCACATATGAAATATTCAAGTCATTTAAAGAAGCTTCCACATAGGTATTTACTGTACTCCAGAAGGGGTGTATCTAAATGTTCCAACAGAAGCAGAGAGGGAAGTACTATCAGTTTTAGCAGAAGCTGAGGAACAGCCTGTTAAAAGCATACAGGCAGATGGAGAGTTACTATATAGCAGGTACCTGCCAACTTGTGAGCTAAGCATGCAAATGAAGTAGGTATGCTGAAATCAGCAGAACCAGTAAAAATAAAATGAAATCCATCAAAACCTCTCCCTAGAGTTTCACAATATCCACTAAAGCCAGAAGTAGAGCAGGGAATCAAACATGTAGTTCAGTCTCTAATACAGCAAGGAATAATAATACCAGCTAAAAGCACTTGTAATGCTCCTATTTTTCCAATGCAAAAGCCAGGGAAGGCTACTAGGTTCATAGGTTGGTACTAGGCTATTGGCCCAAGGGCCTATACAAGCCTAGCCATAACAATTCCCTGGATATTTCTTCCCACAATATTTACTTCTCTGGACCCCTATCTAGCAGGGCGACTGACGTGATCCCCGGGATGAATTTCCTATCTCCCATCCAATCATCAAGGTTCCTTTTGAAGAGGGCCAAGGAGGTGCTCTGCTTGACATGTATGGGCAGTCTATTTCAGAGTATGGGGAGTCTCTGGGTCAGGAACCTATCCCTCCAGCATGTTTTGTTCATTGTGATGACAAGGTTTAGATCCCTGGAGCGTGTGGCTCTGAGGGATTGGGATTTCTTTAAGTGGAGCATGTCCAACAGCTCAGGGTTTGACATGGCCTTATATGTTAAGCAGAGATTGCCTCTGAGTAGACGATATGCCACAGAGTATAGCTGGAGTTTTTTTAGATGGTCTGCATAGGGCATCTGCTTTAGGTCTGTGATTCTTTTAGTGAAGTATTTCTGCAACCTTTCCAGCTGTTGCAGATGTCTTGTGAGGTACACACCAAACGGGATGTTGTACTCTTTAATGGGTCTAATGATGGATGTGTACAGTGGGACAATGACCTCCTTTTTTTCTGGATGAAAAGCCCTTAATGATGAGGTGTGCCACATAGAAGGATTTCCTAACTGTTGTGGTGATGTGGTTATCAAAGGTGAGACCACTGTCCACCTGTGTCCCCACGTCTCTCATCACACTTTCATTGTTTATTGTACTGCCACCTATGTAGTAATTCATGGGTACATGTTTTTTCCCAAAGGGGATGACTATACATTTCTTGGCATTAAGCTTGAGCCCATGGCTCTGGCACCAAACGTCTGTTTCTGTAAGGCCCTTTTGTAGAATAAACACATCATTTGGGGATTCAATAATGGCTCCCAGTTTGCAGCCATCTGTGAACTTTGTTAGCCAGAGTCCCTTAGTGTTGGCCTGTACTTCAGAGAAGTAGATGCCAAACAAGAGTGGTCCCAGGACTGAACCCTGAGGTACTCCACTTGTCACTTGTCTGGAGTTGGATTTGGAGTTGGTTACTTTTACAGTCTGGGTTCTGTCAGTATGCCAGTTGGCAACCCATCAAGTGACGTAGGGATTTATGCCTAGCTTAGTAAGTTTATCTATGATTCCAGAGTGAGGGATAGTGTTGAAGGCCTTGGCAAGGTCCAGATAGGCTGTGTGGACTGCCTTACCCTTGTTCACAGCTCTAGAGACTGATTTAAAGAAGTCAGTCAGGTTCAGGAGACAAGATCGGCTGTTCACGAACCCAGACTGGGTGGGGTCCAGTGTTTGAAGGTTGCCAGTGTCTTTGTTTATAAGTTCCATGATAATGCTTTCCATGCTCTTGCAGATCAGGCTCGTCAGACTGATGGGATGGTAGTTCCCAGAATCCAAGGTGGATCCCCCTTATGGAGTGGGATAACTGCAGCTGTGCACCACTCAGTGGGCATGAAGCCTGAGGTGAGGCTATGATTAAACATGACACAGTTGAGCTGCCATTTCATTTTGCAGTTCATGTAGTACACAGCCAGGAATGTCATCTGGTCCCATGGATGCTGTATTCTTAGCTTTGTAGAGTGCAGTTTCTACCTGTGTGGCCGTGATTACTGGAATTTGGCAATCTTTTGGTATTGAGATGGGCCCTTTAGTCGGTGAGAGGGGGGTGAAGTTGGCACTAAATCTATCTGCCAGGATATTGGCAATATCCTTGGGATCAGTATATTTAATGCCATTCTGTTGTAGCTCAGAGCAGATCTGAGCATTGCCATTTAGATTCTTGACATAACTATAGAATGCCTTGTGGTTGTCTTTGGAATCTTTGGCAATTTTATATTTGTAACTAGCTTTGGGGGATTTTATGAGGGATCTCAGCTTCTGACTGAGGCTGGTAAGGGAGTTTTTTGCATCCTGGGATTTTCCTCTTTTCTGCAACAGTTTCTTCCTTCTGTTGTATAGTTTGTTTATGGCAGGAGACCACCAGATTGGCTTCCTTTTTTTGGAGGAGAGCATCTTGGTTCTATTTGGGATGGCACAATTCATGCACGATTGGATGTGCTCATACAGTGCCTTAGTGTAGGATTCAGCAGTCGAACTTTCAGCTCCTGTCAGCATGGGTGTCATGAAGTTTGTCACTTCTGACTTGAGTAGCATGAAGTTGGATTTGGAGAAGGTTTTTACGGAGGTTTCCTTACTGGGGGGTGGGTTGGGATGTGAATATCAAGGGTGATTTGCTTATGGTCAGACCTGACCAATGAGGGGGTGACCACTGTTGTGGAGCCTCTATCTCCCATGTTGGTAATGACCAGGTCTAGGATATTGAAGCCCCTGGTGGGACAATGGAGTAGTTGATACAGGGCATCGGAATTTATGAATTCCAAGAACCGTTGAGAAAAGGTGTTGGTACCTGAGTAGTTTTGCCAGTTAATAGCAGGATAGTTGAAATCTCCCAGTATTAGGGTGTTTGGTTGTATCTTAATATTGTCCAGTATGTTTAGAAATGTGTAGTGAGAATCTTGGGGCATGGTGGGGGATCTGTAGCAAGCTACAGTTTGGATTGCAGTCTTACCTAGTGTTAGTTGCACCTGGAGAATTTCAGATGTATTGTGTTGGGTAACTAGCCTGGAGGTGTGAATATCCTTGGTGAATATGGACACTCCTCCACCTTTAATGTTTCAGTTTTGGTTTGGTGGTCGAAAAGTGTGGTAAGAGTTGTAGCCTGGTATTGCAGGGGTGCTCTCTGGAGCCTTGAACCAGGTCTCAGTTACTGCACAGATATCGATGTTCTCCATTTTTAGGAGTGCCTCGAGAGAGTGCATTTTGAGGTTTAGACTTCTAGCATTGAGTAGCATTACCTTCAGATTTTGCATGCTTGTATCTGTTACGGTGGTGGTTTTGTCCTTTAAACCTTGCCTAAAAAAGCACTATATGTGTGGCAAGAGCTTTAGCCAGTAACCTGAATCCCAGGGGGTGACAGGTGCAGACCATCTCTGGCAAAGCATCGTGGTTTGTGATCATGTCATCCCAGGCAGACAGATACTGGATCCCCTTTGAATGACACCAGAAGCTTAACCAATTGTTGAAGTCAATAATTTTTGTCCTTATACTGTGGTATCATTCTTGGCGATGGCAGGATGCTATACAGGGCTATGGTCATACCTGCCTGGGCCACGTGATCCGAGAGCTCTTCCATGTGTCTTTTTATGTAGTCCAGGGAGGTACATCTCAAGTCATTCACTCCAACATGGACAATGACAGAGTCATATTTGTACTTGTTGTGGAGTGACTTGAGTGCATGTGTTATGTGGCAGATCCTGGCACCTGACAGGCAGATGACTGTAATTTTCTCCTTGTTCTGCCTGGTGAGTGGGACATCAGTGTGCCTGACTGTATAGTCATCTATGACTAAAGTGTTGGGTACGTTGTCTTGCCTTAGGGGCTGTTGTTGGGTGGCACACTGGTGTTGTGAGCTATGTGTCACTTTGGTTGTGACTGGTGTTTGTTTGCATTTTAGCTTGGGCGGTCCTTGTTACTTGGGTAGATTTGTACAAGACTTAAGTGCTGTAAATAATGCAGCACTACCTACTTTTTCTGTTGTTCCAAATCCAGCAACAATACTGAGTTGCATACCACCTACAGCTTGTTACTTTTCTGTGACAGATTTATGTTCAGCATTCTTTTCTATACCTATTCACCCTGACAGTCAGTTTCTGTTTGCTTTCACTTATCAGGGACAGCAATATACATGGATGCAGTTGCCACAAGGATATACTGAATCGTCTTCATTATTTTCTCAAATTCTAAAAAAAAAAGATTTGGAGAATGTCACATTTATGGGTGGGTCTGTGTTAGTACAATATGTAGATGATTTACTAATAGCATTAAACTTCTTTCAGCAATGTCAGCAGGATACCTTGCATCTTCTGACTATCCTTGCAGAAAAGGGACACAAAGTGTCTAGAGAAAAACTACAGCTGTGGTCATCTCAGGTACGTTATCTTAGTCATATAATATCTCAGAGTAGCAGGCAAGTGTTACCATTTCTTATTGATGCAATATCTAAGGCCACACATCCAACTACTCAGCGACAGCTTAGGTCTTTCCTAGGTATGACAGGATACTGCTGACAGCAGATCCCTAACTATGCAGAAATTGCCAAACCTTTGACAAATCTTTTAAAGCAGGATGCACCAGAGCCTCTCCTTTGCAATAGTGAAGAGGAAAATTCATTTCAGAATTTGAAGCAAGCTTTAGCTACTGTCCCAGCTTTAGGGTTACCAGACTATAATACACCTTTTATTTTATTCTGTCATGAAAGAAATGGATTTGCTCAAAGAGTACTTACACAAAAACATAGGGACAGCTATCGTCCATTGGCTTATTACAGCACAGCACTTGATTCTGTTGCAAAAGGTTTTCCACCCTTTTTAAGGGCAGTTGCCGCTGCTGCCATTCTAGTTAATCTGGCACAATCATTGATGCTTAGGCATGATCTCACAGTAGCTGTCCCTCATTCTGTATCATCTGTTTTGCTTAAAATGAAAATTCAACCACTCTCGACTGCACGTCTAACTAGATATAAACTTACACTTCTTTCTGATCCATCTAGTTCTCTGATTCACTGTCCTGTTCTAAATCCTGCATCTCTGTTGCCTACTGCTGAGGATGGTGAAGAACATGACTGTGTGTGTGTGTGTGTGTGTGTGTGTGTGTGTGTGTGTGTGTGTGTGTGTAAAACTAACTATTTGATTTCTCCTAGGGAGGACTTAAAGGACACTCCTATACCCAATGCTGACTTGAATTTGTTCATGGACGGCTCCTGTGGAAGAGATCAAACAGGGAAGCTACTCTCGGGAATAGCTGTCTGCACCGAAGAAACAATATTGTTGCAGCAAAGATTAGAGGGTGTTCACTCTGCTCAAATAGCTGAGCTAGTGGCTTTGCAAAAAGGCTGTGAGTTAGCCAAAGACAAGGTGGCCAATATTTTTACAGAAGGTTGCTATGCTTTCGGGATGGTGCATGATTTTGGGCAACTTTGGAAAGAGAGAGGGTTTTTGACCTCTTCAGGAAATCAAATTAAATTTTCAGGGTACATAAAATCATTGTTAGATGCACTTTTGCTACCTAAGAGGCTGTCTGTAATCAAATGTTGTGCCCATCAAAAATGTAAGGATGTTATAACAAAGGGCAACAATTTAGCAGACCAAGCTGCTAAACAAGCAGTGGTAGATTGTTGCAAAAATCTGTGTATGTTAATGATAACAAACTACAAATATAGTGATGTGTTTTCTTTTGAAAAGTTGTCAGCCTTTCAAACTGAAGCATTAAAGGCAGAAGTTCTGAGGTGGCTCAAGGATGGATGTACAAAATCCTCTGATGGCATATGGCAACATCCAGACGGCCGACTGGTGGTGCCTGCCTCTTTGCTACCTTACCTGGTAAGGGCGTATCATTTACTGGCCCATACAGGTAAGACAGCTTTATTTAATCAAATTACCCAAAGTTGGTATACCCCTCATGTCTCCTCTTTGATACTTCAGTATGTCCAAAACTGTAGTATATGTTTAGAATATAATGTAAGTAAACATGTCAACAGCAAAACTGCATGTTTACCTCCACCCTGGGGACCTTTTGTTAACGTACAGCTGGATTTCATCCAGATGCCTAAGACTAATAATTTACAATTTATTTTGATGGTAGTGTGTATGTTCTCAGCATGGGTGGAAGCTTACTCGTCGCAAAGCTGATGCAGTCACAGTGGTAAAGAAATTTTGTATAATTATATACCGAAATTCGGTATACCAAGCATTTCAACAGTAACTAGGGAACAGATTCTAATATTGCATTGTTTAAAGAGTTAGGTAAAATGTTTAATACTAAGTTGAGTCTTCACTGTCCCAACCATCCCAAGTCATCTGGATTAGTGGAAAGGGTAAACAGGACCCTTAAAAATAAAATTTCAAAGATTTGTGCTGAAACCCACTTAAAGTGGCCCGAAGCCCTCTCCTTAGCATTAATGAGAATGAGGGCCTCACTGAATGTCACCAGGAAATTGAGTCCATATGAAATATTAATGGGGAGACCCGTGGCCCTTCCAGCTACCCCTTTTGTCAGATGATGCCATGATTTCTTATTGTAGGAAACTCCTTACTGTTTTGCAGCAATATCATCAAACAGTAAGAGCAGCATTACCAAAGCCTCCTGACCAGCCCTGTCATCAACTACAACTGGGTGGTTGGGTGTATGTAAAAATTTTCCAGAGAAAAAACTGCCTCCGCTCGAGGTAGAAGGGGTCTTTTCAGGTCCTGCTAACCACTTTGACTGCAGTTCACTGTGCAGGACTACCAATATGGATCCATTTGTCTCATTACAAGAAGACCTGCCGTGTAGGGACCCCAGACGAATCATCGTAACCAACAGAGGGAGAGCATAGTGCAACAGATCATCTGCCCAGTAAGACGATCAATTTCAGTAGCAGTCCATGATGAATCCAGTGACAGCAGGTACTCTTGCTTTGTTTCTGCTGCTGTTTCCTTCTATAAACTGGTCAAGAGAAAACAGTTTCTTGCTGGCCCTTTAGCAATATGCCAAAAATCTAAACAAAACAAACTTCTGGATATGTCTGCGTATACCTCATCATGCTAAGGCAGGGATACCTATGATTCCCATCTCTACATCATAGGTGTTATTTGAAAAGGACCTTAATGACATCAGCTTAACCTGGCATAATGTAACTGATTTTTCAAAGGTTGTATCTCTTCAACTTGCAACCACACATCATGGAGACACGTTATGCCAGAAATGGAACAGTACCAGTAGGAAAAAGAAAATGTAATGACACCAGGCATGAAAGTGTGTGAGACTCTTTGCACTTAAAAAGCTATGACTGGGGGCATGGCATGGGCATGATAAGTGACCGTTACTACATCTGTGGTGATTGTGCCTACCCCTGGTTGTCTACAAACTGGTCTGAATGTTGCTTTGTAGGCTATATTACTCCTGCTTTTCAACATTTCAAACATCCACCAACAGGTAGACTGAGAAATATGTGAGCAATCTACTGGACAGAGCAAGTATTTTCATTTTTTAATCCTTGGTATGGAGTACAAAAGACAATGCTTAAAATCACCATACTTGTCCAAATTCTAAAGGAGTTGGCCAACGAAACTTCACATCACATCAGGATGGCAAATCGAGAAATGACTGAAATGTGAACTGTGGTGTTGCAAAATTGAATGGTACTTGATATAATGCTTGCTTCAAAAGGGGGGGTCATATACCCTCATAGGGAGTCATTGCTGTTCATATATTAGTGACTATCATGATGAACAAGAAAAACTGGCAAATTTCATAGAACAAAGGGCCAATGATTTGCACAGCACATCAAAACAATGGACACTTTCTGCATGGTTGGGCAGTATTGTTGGTAACCTGGGAACTAGCATAATTCAGGGTATTGTCATTGTAATTTTTATTATATTTGTGATAATTTTGGTATTTTTTATTCTAAAGGCTGTGATCACAAGATGTTTAACCTCACCTACACATGAAATGCCACTGCATGTACCAATCAATGACAATTCTAGTATGACAGAAGATGACTATTATGATGCAGAGGAGTATTTTATCAAGTTAAGAAAAATAAAAACATAATTACATGTATGGTATGACACTGATAGTGTCAGAGGGGGGAAACTGTTATGGGACAAGATCAGCTTATTAAATTGTATATTAATTTCAGTTCATTAATGATGCTATAACATTATTGTTAAAAAGCAAATACAATTAGCATGCAGGGCTGGGAAAAATATAGCTTCATAAGCTATAGTTATGACTGTGTCCTAACTGCATTCTTTTAATATGTAATAAGGAAAAAGTATGTGTTGTATGAAGTTGAGGCATGTAAGTTACTACAAAAGGAATTTGTTAGCCTGACTCCTCCAGGTTAGGAGTGCATTGTTGCTAGGGAAGGTTTGAAACATCCAAAGTCAGAAACAAGACTCCTTGAAAGTAGGTGAATCATGTATAGAAGGGTGTTCACGTGACGGCTGAGGTGAAAATCATGAGGGATGAGGACATTTGCAAAGTTTTCTATTAGCCAGAGTCATTGTAACATAATGAAAGTGTATGACCAGGTTTGATAAGAAAAATTTATAAAGGATGTAGGGCAGGATTCACAAAGGCTTGCATGGAGTGTAAGAGACGTGTAAGACTCCATGCAAGCCTCGTGATCCAGGAACAGCCCGAAACTCCATGTAAGAGACCAGCTAAAACATCTCTTACACGGACTGGGCGTGGATATGCTAAATACCTCACTTGCAGCCGAAAGGCATGCAAATGAGGTAGAATAGCGATCCACGAAGCAGAAAGCAGCCCGTGTAAGAGCCGTTTTAGCTGCAGAAATGTACTCAGTTGACAACTGAGTACGTCTCTGCAAAAATCACAATGGAGCCATGTCAGCTCCAAATAAAGGGTGCATATGTGTCAGGCAGCATGCCAATGGCCAAATATGTGGCCATTGGCAAGGTACCCCGATGCAAATATGAAAAAAAAGATGTTTAAATGCAGCGCAGCCCCGCGCAAACAGGTTGCGCTGTGTAAAACATAAAAATGAAGGTTATAAACCCACAAATGTGGGTTTTATGCAATACATGGATTTACAATACAGGGACCAGCAGACCAAAAACAACATGGCCACCGTTTAGTGGTTGCTAAGGGGGGAAGCTGAGTCTAAGAGATGTAACTAAGCATTAATAGGCAATCTGATGTAAATGAGTGTTAGGATACTGAATTCCACTGTCACATAGAAAATGAGCACATTCTGAGTAGTGTAAGAGATACATAAGGGGGAGGAATAGAGTAGGAGATAGGTGACATCACAGGGGGGAATGGTAGAAAGAAATGCAGTTCATTGGAGGTCAGTGTTACATGACAGATGTCAGACACATATCATGGAAAGAGGAGTGCCACAAGATAAGCAAGGGAAAGTCAAGAAATGGAAGGTGTACACTGTTGCTTACACCAAAGTTTCTTGCTGGGCGTGCATGCGCATGTGTGCGCACCATGAAGCGCGAGTAGGGCAGTGTGCGCGCGTGTAAGGCAGACTGAGCAGATGGGAGCATGTTGGCAGACTTCTAAGACTGTTTGCGCTGGTGTGCGAGCGTGTAAGGCAGACTGAGCATGTGGGAGCCTGTTGGCAGACTTGTAAGACTGTTTGCGCTGGTGTGCGCACCTTTTAACCCGAATAAGCAGATTCTGAACAGTGTAAGCATGTGTGCGCGCGTGTAAGCCACTGTGAGCGTGTTTCTGCTGGTATGCGCATTGTTCCCCCCTGAGGAAACAGAAAGGAAAAAGGAAGCAACAGAATTAGTAGCAAGCTCACAGGGAATACTGCTGGAGCTAGCAGGTGAAAACAATTAGAAGCAGGCAATTACACAGGCAGAATAGTAGCTCAGCCAAGCACTTAAAACTCTGCAAACAGCAGTGCAAGATGTTTCTCTCAAGAGACACTGCAAGACAGGAGTAAGCTGTTAGAAGTGAAAACTGAAAAAGCTGAACTCAGAGCAGAAATGCTAGGGGCTGCCATAGCTGTCATAAGGAGACATAGGCGACATACTGAGGGTGGTGACAATGCAGATGGTGCCAGACTACCCACAGTGAGGAGATGGAGAAGAGTGTACAGGCCCAGGGTCACCTACCATGGGTTACATGAGCTGGAGATAGTAGAGCGCTATAGAGTGGACAGAGACCTCCTGCAGCAAATTGCCGAGCTGTGCAGGCCACACCTCACACACAGAACCAACAGAGGGGAACCCATCCCAGTGGAAACCAAGGTATGTGTTGGCCTAAGAATAGTAGCAACAGGTACCTTCCAGAGACCAACTGGTGATATGATGGGGATATCACAGGCATCAGCCTCCAGGGTACTGCACCAGTTCCTGGATGCCATGTCAGCACATGTCGGTGATCATGTATATTTCCCCAATGCCCGTGAGGTATTGGCCAGCAATATGCATCTCTTCCAGCAAATAGCAGAATACCCTGAGGTAGTGGGTGCAATAGACTGCACGCACATATGCATCAAAGCACCAGCCGGTGAGCGGGGTAGGGCCTACATTAACCACAAGGGCTTCCCCTCCATCAACTGCCAGGTCATGTGTGATGCCCAGGGCATAATAATGAATGTGTGTGCTGGCTGCCCTGGGAGCTACCATGATTCCCATATCTGGCATTTGACGCAGCTGTACCAGACATTTGCCAATGGGGACATCCCACACGGACACCTAGTGGGGGATGCAGGTTATGCACTGGAGCCGTGGCTGATGACACCCATCAGAAACGTACACACACCTGAACAGGAACGCCATAATGAGGCACACGCACAAACACGTAATGTAATAGAGCATGTGTTTGGGCTGCTCAAGTCACGGTTCCAGTGTCTGGACACATCTGGTGGAGCCTTGCAGTACTCACCAACTGCATGTACCCAAATTGTCATGGTATGTGCTATGCTACATAATATGATCTTGCGAAAACAGCTGCAGCAGGACCAGCATAGGGCCGGGCCAAACAGCCCCCCACCATTGCCAAGGCCATCACAGGCAGAGCGTGACTCGGAGGAGGAAAAACCTGAGCCTGCCCCAGTAGGCAGAAGGAGGCATGCTCAGTATGCCCTGGCCTTGGCAAAGAGGCAATGCATAGCACATACACTGGCTCAGTAGGAACCCTGGGAATGATACCCCTCTCTGACTCACTCATATAATAACATGGATGCCTAAAATGACATAACCTGCTCTCAAACATGTACAGGGAGTGTAATATGTGCATCTGACAGAGGCAGCCCTGCAGCACCACCTGAGGCATGAATGCCATGTGTTAAGTAATGTAACACCATGTACTATATGCACACTTGAGGACCCTGACTAACATCCTACCCTCACCAAGCATGATGCCACAATATGACGATGGGATGATCAATTGCAATAGTTGGCTGAAGAATTGCAGTTAGTCAAAGGGGATCCAATGTGTGCCAGCCTGGGATGACATGCTGAGCATGACATGATGCTCCACCTGCTAGGGGTGGTGTGCACCTATCAGTCCAGGTCGCATGGATACTGGCAAAGGCTGTCATTACCCACAGCCTGCCCTGAATAGGTAAGGCTCAAAACACAAACCCACCTCCAGAGGTATCACAAGGGATAAGAACATAGATGTAATGCTACCCAATGCCAGAAGTCTAAACAGCAAGATGTGTGCAGTGTAAACCCACCCAGTATAGAGAATGTTGATATCTGTCCTGTAACAGAAAACTGGGTCAAGGCTCACAACAGCACCCTAACACTACCAGGTTACACCTCATACTGTGTTGTACAGCCTCAAAACATGGAACAAGCTACAAAAGGAGGGTGACTAGCAATAATTGTCAAGGATAACCACACCCCCATGTTGGTACCACAACAAGAAGCAGCATGGACTAGCCATGGTCAAGTAACAGTGGCTAAAACTGCTTCCCAGTTTATAGCCTGCTACAGACTACTGTCCTAACACCAGGAACTGCACCTGACCTATGTTGGAATACATGAGTATATCAAGCCCCCCAAACCACATTATATTGGGTGACTGAAAATACCCAGACATAGACTGGGAGCATTATACTAGCTCCAACACTGTAGGAGAAAAGTACCTAGAATCCATAAACCAAAATGCCCAGGAACAACGTACCACTCCCACAAGAGGGGTAAGCATACTGGATGTGATAATCAGCAACATGGGTACTGGATGGCAAGATGAGAAGTGTATCCCTCACTGGTAAGACCAGACCATAGAGTAATCACACTGGATATACACGTCCTGACCACAGTCCCTGGCCAGAAAACCACAGTGAAAAACATGTGTAAAGCAAAAGTTGCACTCCTCCAAACTGATGTGGAATCCATTAAAGGCCCTGTGCAGGTGCAAAATATGGGCCACACCTCAGAACCTGTTATACAGGCATTCCATGAACACAGCCAGGAATGCATGGATTATGCAATCACAAATAACAACAAGACACAATGCCATACAGGCAGGCATCTGGCATGCTGGACTCCAGCCATTACCAAACCATGCAAGAGAATGAGGAAGCTACTACATGATAGAGCAAACATAAAAAGGGAAGTAATCACTGATCAGTAGTATGGCAATAAAATACGTCCACACATACAATCCACTAAGGCCAGCTACAACAAGTTGAATCTGTGAATCCTGAGGCAATGTTACACCTGCCCCAAGTACACAGACAACCCTCAACTCCCCCCAAGAAATACAAATATATGTGAGAGATGCAACCATTTATCCAAACCGGAGGCTGAGCTCCCTCAACTCAGTACTGTCAAACTAGTCAGGAGGAGAAAGTAACCACACACACCACAAACCCAGTCCCACATAGACCTATCACAACTGCAAACCAAAGACATAAACACAGAAAAACATTCCCGGAGGCCCTAATTACAAACACAACACACCAACAGAGGCCTCCAAAGCAGACCCCCAAGCAACCACAACCTCCAAACATAGCACATGCAACACATAGTACACAAAGCTGGTGTGCCAAACAGTCACAGGCCAGAAGGAGAAATAACATGCCTGATACAGTTGTAATAGGTGACTCCATAGTCAGACACACTGCTGTCCTGCTCACCAGACTGAACAAGGGAAAGGGTACAGTAAGCTGCCTGTAGGCTGCTACAATATGCCACATAACACAAGTACGCAGGTCACCCCAAAGCAAGTAGAAATATCATTCAGTCATTGTCCATGCTGGCATGAATGACCTGAGATGTACCTCCCTGGACTACATGAAAAGAGACATAGATGAGCTCTCTGAGTATGTACTCCAGGCCGGTATGACACTGACCGTTTGCAGCATCCTACCCTACCAAGAATGATGCCACAGTACAAACATAGAATGATCAGCTTTAACAAGTGGCACAAGTACTGGAGAATGGATGCCTGTGTTGTAAGTGAAGCGGTGAGGCATATGTTAATGTAGCTATGTACTATGGGTATGCATATAAATGAGTCAGAACACCAAAAGTATAGTGGTTACAGCATCCGGCCAACGTGAATGCAGTCCCGGTTCAACTACGACTACAGCACATATAATGTTAAAGTGTAATGAATGCGTCTGTGCTGTACAGACATTTAACTATGTAAAGGTGAACGTGTGTTTCGCATATGTCCGTTAACCGGATTACAGATATTTTACTGGTACTGTCACAAGTAATAAAGCCCACGTAAGCACAAAGACTTAGTAAACATATGTAACCCACAATAAGGATATGCATGTGTGCCTGTGCGTAACCCACAATAAGGAAATGCAAGTGCGCCTGTGCGTGTGTAATTCACTCACAGCATAGCAAATGAATGCTGGTTTCTACACGTAATGTCTATATATGGATATATACATTTGTGTATAAATATATATCCACAGACTTAAACTAAATAAATATATGAAATAAAGAATGTACAGACATATATCTATATATATATATATATATATATATATATATATATATATATATATATATATATATATATATATATATATATATATATATATATATACACAAACACATAGAACATTAATTGATATATACCTAACAAACATATAAACAAATGTCCTCATAGATATAACACATGTACATAAATAGGTTACACCATAGCTAGTATGGATAGACATACAGACATGCAATTAAGGTAAATACACTGCTGCTCTCAAAACTATTGCCCGGAAAGTATTAGTGTGCCAGATCTGCAAGTCCTACTCTTTAAACATGGATATAGGTGTCCTTTGCAGGACCCCAAAAATTGTGAATCTATACACGCACTGTCCTGTAATGATTGCTGCAAAGAAGTGTCATCCACAACTACAATATAGCTGTACATGCAACAGTAGCTTGTGCAAGTGTAATAACACATGGGTTGACAGAATGTATGACATATGTCCCGATATGCGGAGAGTGGATAGTGCTTAGAAGTGTCTTCATACTTTATTATCGCTCACATTAAATATGTGTTATGACTACTGTGGAGGGGTGTCAGGTCTGGGAATCATGGGTATGCAATAATGGGCCTAGGTGCCTAGGTGTTGGTTGGCACAGATTTATGAGGTCCGCCCCATGGGAGTGATTAATATTCCTAAGTGGGTATAGCAGACGCCTCTAACTTCCAAAAATGAAGAACCCATCTACTGGATATTGTGTAAACTATTGGGGGAAAACGTAAGGACTTATATTAGTGTCGTGTAAGCGATTATCATGGATGTACATGCGTATGATTAAGATGGTAACCATACCTCTCAATCAGAATAAGACATCTGGACAAAGGCATTTTAAAATAAGTACAAATAGGGAATATTTCAAATATTCCTCATACAAAGTCAGAACGTTGATAGAATAATGGATCATTCATTAGTATGAATGTTTTGAGGGTTATTAATTGTAAACTACTAATGTCTGTCATTATTGTCTAACCCCACAGTCCCTAATGACTTGCCACTAAATTACCAGAAAGGCACAATATTATTAAAAAAGGAACAAAATCAGAAGTCTAAGTTCGGGACATTTACCCAAAATGTGTACAGTTGAGAGGTATGAAGGTAACCCTGACCTAAATAAATGTACAGAACTAGAGAGATTAGGTGGACAGGTGTGAAGAAAGACATGATGACAAATGACAAAACATGTATAAGTCAAAAGCATGTACCTCGATAAATTTGATGAATACTTATGCCCTGTGATAGTCAATGTGGAAGGTTAATAGAAACAACATAAATGTGTCCCTCAGGGTGCTATGCAGTGTCCCCGATACAGTGTTCAGTCTCCCACACTTGCATGTGAGTTCTGCCACTGACGGAAAGTGCAAATACCAGTGAACACATAAGGTAGATGATAGCAGAATATGTTTTGATTAGCACCTGTTGGCTTTTGTGAGGAACACAACACTCTGGACGGGTGTGTCCTACAAAAGGAATGTAATGGCATCTGGCCTGTGATTTCTTCATATATTGTGTGTAGTGGTGTAATAAAATGACATATCTTGTATCAGAAACAGATACATGTTATAGGAAACAGTATTATCGACTATACCACTACAAGACAAATCTGAAGGTATGAAAAGTGCTGAAGTAGTCAGTTTAGTATTGACCGCAGGTATGTGTTGACTTGTCAAATGTCACAGCTGTACATATAGTTCCTATAGGGCTGTCACCTCTACAAATGATGAAAGTGGGAGCCGCTCTGTAGAAATGACAGACGTAGCAGGTCAAAACATACCTACAGCCATGCTTACTCCACAAATAGACATATTAGCACACAGCAAAGCTTAGGCCAGGATTCACAAAGCTTTGGTCGGTGTGTACGAGTAGAGTAAGAGTAGAGCAAGGCAAGATGTCTGCCGAGCTATTCAGCAATATCCTGTAGGGGCGTGTAACGCAGTCCCTAAAACGAACGTTGCACGGACAATGTTAGGATATGCAAATTACCCCATTTGTAGGTGTAAGCTATGCAAATGATGTAAAATATGCGATACATGAAACAGTAAGCTGTCCTTGCAAGAGGAGAGTTATGTGCAGAAATGTACACGGATGTTAACCGAGTAACGTTCTGCAGGTAGCTAAAGGGAGCAATGTCATCTGCAAATAAAGGATGGATTTAGTTGAAGAAGCATGCCAATGGCCAAATATAAGGCCAGTGGCATGTTTTTCCATTGGAAATTAATAAAACTCTAGTTGTCCTCCCCCGATCTCCAGTGTTTAAGCGTAGCGCAGCGGCGGGAGTACGCGCTGTGCATACAAAACAAGACAAATATGTAAAATATACATACAAATTGTAATGTCAGTTAAAAGTTAGTTCATCATGCAGGTGAATGGCAAGCTGAAGACAACATGGCTACTGTGTAGTGGTTGCTATGTGTGGAAGCACACTCTCAGAGATGTAACCAAGCATTAGTAGGCAATCCTATGCAACTGAGGCTGAGGATAGTGAAGCACAATTTGTCATGCCATATGGGCCAAGCCTCTACAGTGTAAGAGTAGGTTAAGGGGACTATCAGCATAGAAGATAGGTGACATCATGAGTGTATATGTATAAAACACTGTAATCTTATTGGAGCAGTGTGTCACATGTTTGCTGTCAGTGACTCATCAGTGGAAGAGGCGTGTTATGATTTATCCTAGGTAAAGTCTGTAAACTGACGGTGTATGCCATGGATATCACTGAAGTTCCTTGCAAACCTGGTGAAGTGTGCTTGCGCCCGTGCAAGCCTGTAAGCTCGAGTAAGCATGTGTGCATGTGTGTCTGCCCATGTGCGCGAGTTGAAGAACGAGTAAGCTACTGTAAGATTGTTGAAGCCCATGTAATGTTGTGTAAGCCAGTGTAAGTGTTTGTACGCATGTATAAGCCTGTGTGCGCATGTGGAAGCGGATGTGCACTTCACTGTGCTGCTATGCGCGGCGCTGCTCACTGTGGACACAAACAGTGAAAAGGAAGGTAAACAAATAGCAGTAAGTTAACCAAGGAGAACTATCACAGCTAGCAGGTGAAAACAATCAGACTGAGTATATTACACAGCCAGTACAGTAGGCCAGCACAGCACAGCACATACAACTCTACAAACAGCATTCCACCATGATTTTCTCAGACACACTGCAACACTGTAGTATACTAAGAGAAGTGAAAACTGTAAAAGCTTAACTGAGACAACATAATGTTAGGGGCTGCCATTGCTATTATACGTCAACATATGCAACATGTGGAGGGTTGTGCCACTGTGAATGCTGCTCAGCATCACACAGTGAGTAGACGGAGAGGAGTGTGCAGACACAGGGTAACCTACCAGGGGATACATGAGCTGGAGATAGTAGAGCACTATAGAGTGGACAGAAACCTCCTGCAGAAGATTGTGGAGCTGTGCAGGCCATGTCTCACACACAGAACCAACAGATGGAAACCTATCCCAGTGGAAACCAAGGTATGTGTTGCCCTAAAGATACCAGCAACAGGTAACTTCCAGAGATCAACTGGTGATATGATGTGGATTTTACAAACATCAGCATCCAGGGTACTGCACCAGTTCATGAATGCCATGTCAGTACGTCAGTGATGATGTATATATCCCCAGTTCCTGTAAGGTATTGGGCAGTAATATGTGTCTTTTCCACACAATAGTGGAATACCCTAAGTACTGTGTGCAATACACTGCACGCACATATGTATCAAAACACCAGCCAGTGAGTGTGGTAGGGCCTACATCATCCACAAGGGCTTCCCCTCCATGAAGTGGCGGTTTGTGTGTGATGGCCAGCCCATAATAATGAATGTGTGTGCTGGATGCCCTGGAAGCTGCAATGCTTCCGATATGTGGCATCTGACGCAGCTGTACAAAACATTTGCAATGGGGACAACCCTCATGGTCACCTAGTGGGGGATGCTGGATGTGCAGTTCAACTGTGGCTGATGACACACATCAGAAATGCACACACACATGAACAGGAATGCCATAATGAGGCACACGCACATACAGAAACTTTACTCTAGCATGTGTTTGTGTCGCTCAAGTCACAGATCTGGTGCCTGGACACATCTGGTGGAGCATTAAAGCACTTGTCAACTACATGTACCAGAATTGTCTGTGGCCTAGGTCATCTGTGT